>NC_092261.1:10047696-10065196 GCF_036320965.1 Panulirus ornatus | reverse complement strand
ATTCGTGTTACAACCAGCCTCATGATTTGTGCACAGTGTGCCAGATTCACATAAAGATAGAACCAAAGACAGGACTTCAGCGAATATGGAAATGGAGTGGAATTGGTGTAATATCACTGTCTGTACGTGAATAAGAAAAGCCTTTGATAACGCATTGAGTCTTTGTTTATGTACGCTCAAAACCTTCAATAATGAAGTGTCTAAGACAGTTAAGACGTATAAACAGTTATAATGAATGATGTGAATTACATCGTCTGGAACAGTGAAACCCGTCTGGAACAGTGAGATCCGTCTGGAACAGTGAGATCCGTCTGGAACAGTGAGATCCGTCTGGAACAGTGAGATCCGCACTGCAGGTTGATAATACGAAAGAGAGAGAGAGAGAGAGAGAGAGAGAGAGAGAGAGAGAGAGAGAGAGAGAGACAGACAGACAGACAGACAGACAGAGAGACGTGCAGTGCTGACTAGCTATTCCAAAAGTTACACAACCACCTGCCCCTTTTTTTTTAATGGTGCTTTGGGCAGCAGTCAGTCTCGCTTCTCTAATGTCTCTGTTTAAGAACGGAAACGGTAATGAAAGTTGCGGCAAACGACCAGTGCACGACGGCAGTGCCGTCTGGATAAGAGCAAGCCCCTCATGTCGCGGAAAACGCCACACGACCAGTACAGTGTAAACTGCAGGTCGCGCGATCGAGGTATATGGCATGGAGGCTCTTATGTTGCAAGATGTCTCTATAGCATTTTGCAGAGAATAGCGAAGGAGCTAGACTAATAACATATTTAGTAAGTCATTGTCATCTAGTCGCTTTTGGAAAGAGGAGAATGTATATGGTGGTTGGGATCAATGGAGAGGGCGTTTATAAATGGCTTGGTAGTGATTCAGTCTGTACGTATTGCGTTAGCTCCATGACAATGACGGTGCGAGCCTGTAAACGCGACGGTTACGACTTTTGAGCACGACGGTACGGCTCGCGGGTGGGGGGGTGATGAACTGAAATTTGAAGTGATCCTTCACCAAGATCGTATCAAAGGTTTTCCATGCTCAAGGGTCGTCGTACCGTCGTGCTCAAGGGTGGTGACACCGTCGTGCTCAAGGGTCGTCGTACCGTCGTGCTCAAGGGTCGTCGTACCGTCGTGCTCAAGGGTCGTTATGCCGTCGTGCTCAAGGGTCGTCACGCCGTCGTGCTCAAGGGTCGTCACGCCGTCGTGCTCAAGGGTCATCGTACCGTCGTGCTCAAGGGTCGTACCGTCGTGCTCAAGGGTCGTCATGCCGTCGTGCTCAAGGGTGGTCGCACCGTCGTGCTCAAGGGTCATCGTACCGTCGTGCTCAAGGGTCGTCGTACCGTTGTGCTCAAGGGTCGTACCGTTGTGCTCAAGGGTCGTACCGTCGTGCTCAAGGGTCGTACCGTCGTGCTCAAGGGTCGTCGTACCGTCGTGCTCAAGGGTCGTACTGTTGTTCGCGTAGAGTTAGAGGCGCAATATGTTCACTATTGATTGCCTTACCGTGTATCATCATCATACGTTCTTCTCTTTCCAAAAGCTTTGAAAGGATAATGATGATGATGACAGTGATAATGATAATGATAATAGCAATAATAACATAAGATTTATTTACCAGGAAAGTTGCACATAGTAGGATAACATTATATTGATTTACAGTATTATATTACATGGGGAAATCAAGTTAGAATATAGATGTAGTATTTTGAAGTCTAGCTGACAATGACTACATGGCTACCTCGGTATGGTGATGTTCCTGTTGGAATTACGGATGTGTAGTTGTCTTCTTATCTGCCGATGATAATGGATCCGGGGTGAACTTAACTGGTCATTGTACCCAACAAAAGAGGGAAGAATAGTTTCAAACTCTCTCTCTCTCTCTCTCTCTCTCTCTCTCTCTCTCTCTCTCTCTCTCTCTCTCTCTCTCTCTCTCTCTCCCTTTCTCAAGGGTGGAGAAAAATCGTGGGAATTAATTGCCGGAAACAATGCCCCGCTTCCCAAGAAACGGTAATATCGTTGTCTAAATAGCAAACCCCACGTAGAAAACAGTCCCTATTGAGAGCTGACGTTTAGCACTGTCATTACCAGAGCTCCTCTATCTCTCTCGCTCGCTCCCTCCTTCCCTCCCTCGCTCCCTCCCTCCCTCCCTCCTTCCCTCCCTCCCTCCCTCCCTCCCTCCTTCCCTCCTTTCCTATCTTGATCTCAGCTGTCCATCTCGGGCGATCTGCCCTTGCGCTTTGTTTCATCCCTGATGTTTTCTTCTTCTTTTTTCATCTTATTTTCATGATAGTTGCTGGGATTGTCTTCAGGGGGGAAAGAATACGTCCCACGTATTCCCTGCGTGTCGTAGAAGGCGACTAAAAGGAAAGGAAGCGGGGGGGCTGGAAATCCTCCCCTCTCGTTTTTCTCTACTTTTCCAAAAGAAGGAACAGAGAAGGGGGCCAGGTGAGGATATTCCCTCAAAGGCCCAGTCCTCTGTTCTTAACGCTACCTCGCTATCGCGGAAAATGGCGAATAGTATGAAAGAAAAGATATATGTGTATATATATATATATATATATATATATATATATATATATATATATATATATATATATATATATATATATATATATCCCCCGAGTGATGGCGTAGTCCACTAGTCTCATTTGGCTTCTGTTGCTGCTTTCTTTAAGGGAAGATTTCTTGCTGGTTCTTGCGGGTTTGGTCACGTTCCGAGGTGCCGTGAGAGTAGAGTGTTCCTTTTCAGATCGTTAAGGTTCACGAAGGAGGCATTGGCACACATATCGTTTAGGGATATGTAGAAAAGAGAGGGGGGCGGGGAGGGGGAGATGATGTAGGAGGTTTGGAAAGATGAGTTTGGGGGGGAGATGATGTAGGAGGTTTGGAAAGATGAGTTTGGGGGGGAGATGATGTAGGAGGTTTGGAAAGATGAGTTTGGGGGAGAGATGATGTAGGAGGTTTAGAAAGATGAGTTTCGGATGCAGTCAAGAGGTTATCAAATGCCTTGGAGCTGTGGACGGGAGAGCATGAGACGAGGGTACTTTAGGACATATTGCCGGGGTTTCCAGGAGAAGAAATAGCTAGGGTTCCATCTACGTTCCTTCCTTTGAGGGAATCCCGTGACGGTCTTGAGTGTGGAGGGCTTTTTTGGGGGGTCTTTTTAGGTTGCCCTTAAAAAGAAGGGGAGGGGGGGATGCTTCTGGAGAGCTTTTTATTTTTTTTTAGCATCCAGTATTATTATTATTTTTTATTTACACAAGGGTTATGTAAGGCTACCAGAAAGTGAGTCTCTTGCTTAAGAAAGTCTCTTATCGGTTGAGATTGGTATGGTTTGCAAGAAGACACTGCGAGGATGAAATGTCTTAGAATGTCTCTCCCTCTATACACAGTGCTCAAGTGAGGCGACCATTCTTCAAGATGCTGGTGTAAAGAGTACCTTCAAATAATAGAAAAATGTCCGTCAGTCATTGTATATGATAGTGATCGAAGGTTTGTTATTGGTACTGGCGAGTTGTAGTTGTTAATTGCGTGAAAGAGTAACTGAAGTAAATGAAAAGATAAAGAATGTGTCAGTAATCCTGAAAGATAGATAGATAGATAGATAGATAGAGAGAGAGAGAGAGAGAGAGAGAGAGAGAGAGAGAGAGAGAGAGAGAGAGAGAGAGAGAAGGGTGATTGTGTTGAAAATGCGGGTGTAAGAATTATTTGGAGTGAGAGGGTGGACGAAGAAAAAAAAAACACACAGAAGCAAAATGTAAGACGGGACAACAAAATTGGATCGAGATAGATGGAGCAGGGGTGAGACCTGTGAGGGAGATTGAGAGAGAAAGAGAGGCTTAAAGGATGGAGCAAGAGATAAACAGAAGTGAGACAAGAAAAAGCGCGGAAGATATGGAGGGGTTAAAGAGAAAACGAGAAATGTGAAAGACCAAGAGCTATAGAGGACGGGAAGACGAGCGAGGGATGGTGATAGAGGAGTATAGGCGGGGGGGAGGAGACGTGAAGGAAGAGGACAAGAGAGAGGATGATGATGATGAGGAGGAGGAGGAGGACGACGAGTATAGGAAGCTCTTAAGGAGAAATTACGAGGAGAACAGTGAGGGAGGAGAGGTTCGATGGCGGTGGGGAATGGACGAACGAGGAGACGAAAGGAAGGTGGAGCCAGGGGGAGGAACGCTGAGTTTAAGGCGTAGAGGGAAAGTGGGTGAGGAGAGAGAGAGGAAGGTGAAAGAGGGAAAGAGGGGGGCTGAGGCGAGAAAGAGGGAAGAGAGGCAGGAGAAGAAAGGGAGAGTAAAATGATTAGGAAGTCAGAAGAAGGAGGAGTAGGAAGATCAGAGTAAAGCGTAGTGGTAAGGGAAGTAGAGGAAGGAGGAGGGAGTAAGAGAAATAGAGAGGAAGAGACTGAAGTGAAAAGACAATGAAGTTAGAGAAACAGCGATACGTAGAGAAGGAAGTAGTTGTTAGGGGGGTGGGGGGAAGAAGACAAGGTGAAAAGAGAGAGAAACACGAGCAAGAACGGAGTACGAGGAAGGAAGAGAGAGAGAAAGAAGAGGAGACAAAGACAAGCACGGTAAAGGGGAGAGGTATTGCAGCCAGCGAAGCAAGGGGGCGGAGGAGGAAGAGAGGTGGGAGAGAGTAATGGAGCGTATATAATAAACTGTCCACTGCCATCCCTCCCTCGATTGTTCCTAGCATTTATTGCATTATAATTCACCTTTATCAGCGTCTTCTCCACCCCGTGCCCCGAAAACTCCGCTGTACGTAAATGCGTTCGGTGTTTACGTAATTCATATTTGGCCACGGGCGTCCGTGGCCAGCGCTTGTACGATATGCATTTCCCTTCCCAGCTCCAGCTGTCGATATGTGTAATATTTTTTCCCTTATTACGAACTCAAATGCTGAGCTTTAGTAGCGTTGGCTGTCGCACGAAAGAGAGACAGTGTGTCGTGAACAGGCTCTTTTCGTGAGGTGAGAATATATGTTTTTTTTATACATTAAAGTCTTACGTGTGTACATAGAGCGGCCGTGGGTGCTACACCAACAGAATATATGGATGTAAGCTTTTACAACACAAAAGTAATGGTATAAGCTCTCTGGGCAACAGGAATATTAGTTCAAGCTTAAGTTTACCACGACGCACGTTATGGGTAGGAAGTTTAAAGCTATACACACTTATGTGTAGGAGTTTAAATGTACACATGGTGTGGGTGTTGGCTTACGACAACGCACAGTGTAGGTTTGGAATGTACGACCATACACATAGGCGTCAGTGTACACATTATCAGTGTGAGATTACGACTACACGCAGTGTATTTTGTCCAGTTTACTGCTGCACGTAGTGTGAACGTCAGTTTACGACGGAGCGCATATATATATGTGTATCATTTTACTACTGCACGCAGTTTGGATGCTGACTTACAAAACAGCACACAATATGGGAATCAGTTTGACAACACAATATTGGTATGGGCGAAAGAATATCAAAAACATTTTCACGGAAATAATAGGAAAACAATTATTTTTGAGGTGACTTCAAAGCAGATTCTTTCTAACGACTGATTAAGATACAGAATATATATATATATATATATATATATATATATATATATATATATATATATATATATATATATATATATATATATGCTGACTAGAAGTCGACACACGGGTACAAATACACATGACTAAACAAAAGCGAGTGAGGTATTTTTTTTTTCTCTTTCCTTTCTTTAAAGAAGATGGATATGAACAGAAAACTGGAAAAAAAGGGGAGGAGGGAAGGATGTCGCGTACTGTGACCACAAAAGATTTATTGCTATAGGCTAACAGCACAACGGAATATGGTGGTAAAGACAGAAAACGTAAAACACTTGTGAATTATTCACAACCAGGGACAAGTGGTGAGAGGGAGTACCAAAATATGATCAAGAGACTTATGAGAAAGGAGAATCCTTGGTTAGACTTATGATAGTAGAAAATGGGAATGAAAGAACCTCTTGCTTTAGTAGAAAATGGGAATGAAAGCTCTTGGCAAAGCGAGCACAGTTGTGAACACGTCAGTGAATGAGATGGTGTTTAAGAGCAGAATGGAATTGCAGGTTTACCAGGAAGGAACATGCTGAATGACGGAAATAACCCAGTAATCCCAGGTGAGAAGATAGACCTTGACACGTGTGTATATATATATATATATATATATATATATATATATATATATATATATATATATATATATATATATACCGAACTCCGACCGCTCGAGATTACACCACGAGTGAATAGCCACCCCTTTGCGAGGCTGTATCATTAGAAGAGTCTCGTCAAAGAACCTCTCACTCCAAGGGAGTCTACCTCTCCATGCTACTGGATAGTAGCGCAGCCTCGCGCCACGGCACTCTTTCATAGAAACTGGTCCTGGGAACGACTTGACCTGCCAGTCCTACGCCTCGGTTATGGCTCATTTTTTTTTTCCTGTTAGGTCTACATGACTTTGGCCTCTATTCCTGAGGGGAGATGGTAGGTGCTCGTGTGGACCCCCCCCCCCCCCCTTTAACCATTAACTAGACCATGCAATACTGGGCAAACTACCGCGTCACCTGATCACTCTACAAGTCGTTGGGTAGTTCAGAGGGTCGGGCGTGTTCTAAATCCCCCCCATCGTCCATCCCTTCCCGAAAAAGAAATTGAGGAAAACATCACGCGAATATGATATTTACTCGAAATGTAATCCTGGGTCAAGGAGAGATGAGGCATGGTTAGACAAATGTAAACTTGTTCGCTGTGATACCATTGTTTTTCTTTTCCTCTAACACCTCGAAATTTGGGGAGCCTTTTTTTTTTTACCGTATCATGTCTTACTTCACAGCTACGACATTCTGTTATTTTTCTAAGGTAAATTATTTACTCCTAAAACTCCTAGAATGTTTTTCTGTTTTTTTTTTATCGTTCTCTTTAATCCTTTTTCGCATTGCAATTAAGGCTTATCCTCGCTGTGGACTTGTGTATGCAACTAGATCCTGCACCATGGAATATGGATGTATATCCGTATCTCTTTGTTTATCTGTCTGTCTGTCTCTTTACCTGTCCCTCTCTGTATTCGTTTATTCATTCTCTCTCTCTCTGTCTCTCTCTCTCTCTCTCTCTCTCTCTCTCTCTCTCTCTCTCTCTCTCTCTCTCTCTCTCTCTCTGTCTATCTACTTATCTATCTACCTGCCAACCTACCTACACACACACACACACACACACACACACACACATACATATACATGAAGAGATAGATACAGAGATAGATAGAGGGCTAGATTCACATGCGTTCGCCGTTCCCTACGTTAGCGAGGTCGCGCCAGGAATCGAGAAAAGACAAAAAGAGTGTGAATTCCTCACATCCTTGGTGATTTGGGCTTTAGATCCAGCAGCTCCTTGGGCCGTATGATGATTGTCAACGTTAGAACTGCACCTAACAACCGAGGGGAAAAAAAGTTAGTGTAACATGACGAGTAGAATGTACCATGGTCACCAGAGGTCGATGTCTCACTTATCGAAGTGTGGCAAGGGAGGACCGAAGACTACATCACCAAGCCTTGGGGTGGTTCCAGGTCAAGAAGTGGCATTAACAAGGTTCATTACACACACACACACACACACACACACACACACACACACACACACACACACACACACACACACACACATATATATATATATATATATATATATATATATATATATATATATATATATATATATATATATATATATATATATATACATACTTTGTATATGAGTATTGTGTGAACAAAATTTGTTCCAATGGAATCTTTCTAAAGTTTGGTTATGAAGTGACGTTTTTAACGTTTGGGAAGAATATAAGAAAATATGTGAAAATCTTTGTGTGTGTGTGTGTGTATAGAAATAGCTTCCTATTGGTGTGTGTGTGTGTGTATATATATATATATAGAGGCAGGGAAAGGTCTCATCTATAGTGGTATTGTGGATGGCGGTGAATATAGAAATAGAAAGTATTTTTAGACAGTAAAGACGGGCATGGCATTCTGGTGCGTAGGACGTCCGTGAAACCTCCCTCTTCTGGTGTGGTGTGACGCGGGAGAGGCATCCTGGGAATAGCAAGAGGAGGCCTAGTGGGTGTGGCCCATTGTGATGCAGATGTGGAGGTTTGGGGGGAAGGTATCACTTCTTCCCGTCTCCTACGGTTGGAGGCCTGGAGCTTGTCCATCCTGTGATAGGAGACGTGGTTCGTTTCCATCCTATGGTAGGAGTTGTGGGACGTGTCCATCCTTTGGTCGGGGTCCTGGTGCGTGTCCCTTTTTATGGTAGGGGTCCTGGTGCGTGTCCATCGTATGACAGGTGTCCTAGGCCGTGTCCTTACGGTAGAAACCCGTATGTGAGTCTATCCTACGGCAGGACTCTTGGGGCATGGCCTACTATGGCTGGACTCCCCAGGGGCGTGTCCTCCGGCAGGAATTCAAGGGGGGGGGAGGTCATATGACCCATTTCCCTCCGCCCAGAGCGAGATAGGACCCCGGAGACCAGGGACCTGAGTGGAGGTGTGGTGATTGTACATCTCTGTCCGACGTTGGGGGGTGGGTGGGAGCTTTGACCCCCCCCTCACTGTACGTACCCGAGTTGTGCCTACGAAGACGGTAATCCCGGCGAGCGTGCGTGAATCATATGCTATGGAAAGGGATGGTTCATATGAGAGAGAGAGAGAGAGAGAGAGAGAGAGAGAGAGAGAGAGAGAGAGAGAGAGAGAGAGAGAGTTACATGGATACACAGACAACACAGACCCTAAGGTTCAAACGAGGTGATTTGGCCTTAACGCTTACTAGAGATAGATAGATAGATAGATAGATAGAGAGAGAGAGAGAGAGAGAGAGAGAGAGAGAGAGAGAGAGAGAGAGAGAGAGAGAGAGAGAGAGAGAGTCTCCCTGTTTAGGGTGATGCGGTATACGTCCTTGTCGTCTCGCCCAGATCTAACTGATTGTTAGACTGGAACAACCTCGGCTCTAGTATGAGAAATGGTAATTGATTTCGTGGCATTCCCAATACATATACACCCCCACCCACCATCACTGTACGGTCTAGATCCTCAGCATATGGCACAGTCAAGAATAACAGAGCCCCGCGTTGGTATATCACACACACACACACACACACACACACACACACACACACACACACACACTTATTTGCCTTCGTTTCGTTGCCCGATTTTCGACCCTCGATGGGTTTGGTTGGATCTCCTCCAGTACCCCCGACATCGTCACGGTACATTCCCTAACACTTCAAAGAGAGAGACAGAGATTCATTGATGTTATGACAGGGAGGTGATGCCATTTACGAGTCGTTGCATGGGAATGTGGTAGGATTAGGGATTGCTGGATGTCTATTGGAGTTTGGGGATGGAGTCCAAACGAGTACATGGGGTGTGTGGCTAGGGATGCAGGAGAGTACACGGTAGTGTGTGTGTGAGGGGGCGGCTAGGGTCCAGGACCTGTGATCTCTAGTGGTGATAAGAGTTTTCGTCTCATAACTTATATTTTAAGAATGTTGAGTACACTGATCACACTGTCAATTCGGTATGCCGTAAGCGAGTGTTATATAGATGAGACAATGAGCACAACCTGATTTTGAGTCACATATTTTGGAATCCGTAGTTGAAACGAGAGAGACTCATCGTTGAGATCACACTGCTAATCCCAACCCCTTATTTTTTTTTTTTCTCACGCACTTAGAGAATGCCCCTGGCAACATTGTTCATACGGTAGATATAACTTTGCTGTGAGCTCACACTAGCGAAAGCGAGGTTTAAAGCAGCATTTGCTCACGGCTTCGAGATCAGAGGTATTGCTGCTGCTTGTATTAGGGTTCCTCTCTCAGTCCCCCTTTTGGTTATGATGGAGGGGTCCCTTCTCCTTCTCTCGTCTAAGCTTGATCGTGGGTATGACCATGGGTATGTGTAAATGGATGTCCCATACTTTTTTCTTCTCCCTGTAACCGCATTTTCCGGTCGTGCTGTTGCGTTCTTAGAGTTGAATCGTCCTGTTTTTATACAGTGAACGTCTCTACCCGGAAGGCAGATAAAACTTCGAGGGATAATGATAAGTTTTGCCTCTCAAGATTCAATACTGGTAAACCTCTTTTATCTCACGGACTTGGTTGTCCAGAGATGGGCGCAGTATTAGAATAAACAGCGCTTTGATATCCGGTTTGTTTTGAAGTCTCGACGTAAAAAAACATTTCCCCCTGGAAAGTGGGGTCTGAAAAGTACAGTCTGCAGAGAATTGTAAGGTTAGACTTAACATGTCCGAGGAGGGAAGGAAGAGTTTGGCAACGAATAAGAACCCTTGAGCACGACGCGACGACCCTTGATCGCAATGCGACGACCCATGAGCACAACATTACGACCCTTGAGCACAACAGTACGACCATTGCTCGCTTGGTCTTCGATCAAGTCCTTCAGGGATCTCCTTCGTATCCATAGGTCGTACCGTCATGCTCCAGGGTCGTACCATCGCACTCAGCTATCTTACCGTCGTGCTGAAGGGTCGCACCGTTGCATCAGAGGTCGTACCTTCGTAGTAAAGGTCGTGCCATCGTGCTGAGTGGCCGCACCGTCGTGTATCAAGCGGTCGTCACCACCCTGCTCAAACGAGGTCGTACCACCATGCTAAAGGGTCGTATCGTCGTGTCATTGACTTTAACAGGCCCGAAATAATGGCAAAACTTAGAAATGGCTCTTTTTCTTTTCTCTCTCTTTTTTTCCCTCTCTCTCTTTCGGGCAGTCTCTCTCCTTTGAAGGCACTCGAGACCAGCGATAAATTAAGGGTGCTGAGGGGAGTCGAGGGAAAGTGGACAGTGAGTGAACGAAGGAGAGGAGACTGATCAAATGGGGAGGATGAGAGAAAGAGAAGATAGGGATAAGATGGGGATGGTGAGAGGAGAGGAGATAGATAAGATAAGCAAGAGAAGAGGAGATAGATAAAGATGGGGAGGATGAGAGAAGAGGAAATAGATAAGATAGGGGAAGAGGAGAGGAAAAGATATAAAGATGAGAGGAGAGATACAGATAGGCACGACTTGCTTGGCCTTCAACCTGACCCTTTAGGATCAGGTCAGAGGTCACGCCATCACACCTAAGAGTCGTAGTGTCGTGCTCGAGGACCGCACGCCGTCGCGCTCAAAGGGTAGAAAGAAAGAAAGGGACACATGTCGCCCAGAAGTGAGACTCACTACTTTCGGGCTCAGACGTTCCTTCGGGAAGCCGTTCTTTGTTCCCATTAGCTGGTGAATGGGGGCGACAACAGGAGGAGGCGTGTGATTGGTCCAGCGTGTAAAGAATTTTGAGTCTCGGGGTTGCGTGAAGTTAGAGCAGTTAAGATGACGCGATTGAACTGGGCGTAATAGTAAGGCTTGATCATTATATTGATGCTGGACAGATTAAGATTCAGAGAATTTGTGATTAAGAGATTTTCAAGTCTGTTGTGTCATATATATATATATATATGTATATGTGTGTGTGTGTGTGTGTGTGTGTGTGTGTGTGTGTGTGTGTGTGTGTGTGCACTTTTCATCGTCGATCAATATTCGTTATCCTTTGCGTTTTGCCCACAAAGGTGTATGGTTATCGCTCCTATCAGAAACTCCGATTCAAAATTCACTCGAGGAAAATGGGAATCGGGCTTTTGAACCTGTGGCCAGCAAGAGCAGACAGACAGCGAGCAGACAGGCAGGCAGCAGACACCTCCCTCTCCTCCCTACTGCAGCAGCAGCAGCAGCAGCTTACTGCCAGCACTCCATAACCGATATCTAAAATCGACACAGTCCACAATGAGCTCGAATGTCAGATAGATAGACAGGAGGAGGAGGAGGAGGAATGGGGGGTAGGTAGGTGAGACGGAGGCCCGGGGACGTTGGCTAGCGCCCGGGTGAGCCAGGAGAAGTAAGTGGTGGCCGATCTGTGGCGAACACTGAAAAGGAAGAACGTCCGAGAGAGAGAGAGAGAGAGAGAGAGAGAGAGAGAGAGAGAGAGAGAGAGAGAGAGAGAGAGAGAGAGAAGGGGAGGGAAAGAGAGAGAGAGATTCCAGATACGAAACAGAGAAGAAAAGAGGCTAAGGAAAAGAAGCGTGTGATGGTGAGCTGATGTAAAGTTAGTGGAAGGAAAGGAGTGAAGAAAATTAGGGGGAGGAAGTAGAAGAGATACGGTGAAAGGATATGCAGTGTAAGGCCATGGGAGGAAAAGATGCAGTAAGTGAGAAAGGAGAAGAAGGCGTTCTGAATGAGAGTCGAGAAATCGAGGAAAAGAGGGAAGAGAAAAAGGAGGGGAAAAAGAGATGGAGAAGGAGGAGGATGGAAATGGATAGAAACGTGCATCAGAGGAAGGGTGATGAAGACACGAAGAAGCGAGATGAGAGAATGAAGAGAAAGTAGAAGAATTATACGATCATGAGTCAAAGAAAGAAAAGAGAAGAAGAGATCTCAACATAGCTGCCTTCGAGGTTCTAGTTCCCTTTCGTAGGACAACCCATGCATCATATTCCAGCAGGTGTGTGTGTGTGTGTGTGGTGTGTGTGTGTGTGTGGTGTGTGTGTGTGGTGTGTGTGTGGTGTGTGTGTGTGTGTGTGGTGTGTGTGTGTGTGTGTGTGTGGTGTGTGTGTGTGTGTGTGGTGTGTGCGTGTGTGTGTGTGTGTGTGTGTGTATGTATTTTGATAACAGACGTTGCAGAGTGTAGCCTATACAAATAAATCTGGTTCTCTTTTTTAATTGTCTCTAAAACGAATTCTCGGAAGGACTGGACACCTTATGAACGGTTGAGCCACTGCGTTACAGATGTGTTGTTGTTTTTTATATAATATTACTCAACAACAGCAACGTAAAACGTTTATTAGAGGTTTGAAAAACAAGTGTAGGGATCTCTCCTATGGGTTTCCGTCGGCCTTGGGGAATACGTGCATGGCTTGGCGGTAAACAAGAAATATATTTAAGTTGATGGAAAGTAAGTCTGTTTTTTTTTTCTTCTATTTTTTATCTTATTCATTATTATTTTTTTATTTGTTTATTTATTTTTTTTTTGGGGGGAGGAGTGTTGGTCAAGCATGTTTACTAGTTCTGTACCCTAGGTGACTCCCCCCCCACCCCCCCACATCTTGTTCAATACTGACATTTTTTTTCTCTTTTTTTCTTTTTTTTTTCTTTTTTCTGTCTCCGAAGATTAAGTACTATATTGCTCGACGTACGAAGGCTTTTTTTTTCGTGTCATTCCTCACGCCGCTCTTCCTTCTGACCTAACCTAACCTAACCTAACCTAACCTAACCTAACCTAACCTAACCTAACCTAACCTAACCTAACCTAACCTAACTCATTACAGAATTAGGGTCACCAGAGGAACCTTGCGTTCCTGGCGTGAATGGGAGAGGAAGCAGCGAGATATCAGCAGATGTCTCGTCCATTTTTCCTTATGGTTGTCTCGTCATTATTTCTTTATGGATGTCTCGTCCATTTTTCCTTATGGATGTCTCGTCAGTTTTTCCCTATGGATGTCTCGTCAGTTTTTCCCAATGGTTGTCTCGTCAGTTTTTCCTTAAGTATTTCTCGTCAGTTTTTCCTTATGGATGTCTCGTCAATTTTTCCTTATGGATGTCTCGTCATTATTTCTTTATGGATGTCTCGTCAATTTCTTCAGAAGGTCACTCATGTCCTCGTCCGTTTTATGCCCCTTTTGCACTGGCTGTCTCAAGTCCCCTTTCATTTATCTGAGGTAAAAGAAAAAAAGATAATTAATCTTAGCCTTAATTATTTCCCTGATTAAGTTTGATGTTAAATTTAAAACTTATTCATCTGGTAAGATTTTTTTTTCAACGTGTTTAGGGTTTGATATATTGTTGCATCACAGGCACTTAGATCATAATGTCAAAATGGTACAGCAAGGCACCTGGCGATCGCCTGTGGGTGATGCGAGCTAAGATTTTAACGTAAGTCCTCGTAATCTTAAGTGTTTATTTACGAAGAGCTTGGATTTCGGATGCATACGTATGTGTCATCCCAGTTACTATTTGTATATATATATATATATATATATATATATATATATATATATATATATATTTTTTTTTTTTTTTTCTTCTCATTTCCCCTTCTCAATGCATTTTTTTCTCTAAATTGTCGAAGGTTTCTGACACCAGTTACTTTATTTTTTGATCTTTAGTTGGGTTTTACCAAGTACTTTATTAGGTTTCTCTTTTTTTTGCTATTTTTTTTCCAAAAGTTTTTGTTCGGCTGTTAACCTGACTCTTCCTTTTTCTTTTTTTTGTTTAACTCTGTCTGTTGTTCTGTGAAACATCATGTATTGGATATTCATGAATGTTCTTTGTGTAATATACAACAGGGGTCTCCACTTTCATCCTTTGTTTTCAGTTGATCATTTTCTTTGACTCGTGTGTCTGTTGATCATTTTCTTCCATGCGTGTGTCAATTGATCATTTTCTTTCATTCGTGTGTATCACGACGCGTCATGGCGACGTAAAACACCTATTTCTCACGAAAGAAAAAAAAGAAAGAGAGATATCTCGAACGATGAAGCAATTTCCTCCCTTCCTTCGCTCCAGCACGCACACTGCTTTCTGTGCGAAGGGGAAAAAAAAAAAGGACACAAAAATCTAGTCCGCGGGTTTTCCATGCACCCATGTAATCCCTGTAATGCATTCCATGATTTTCCTCAAGTCCGTCTTATGATACGGCTTTCCCGGAATCGCGAAGCCTTCCAGGGGTGTTTTTTTTTTTCATATATATATATTCATTTACTTTATTTATTTCAATGGGGTCTTCTGTAAGCTGCAGTTTCATGGGCCGAGGTGTTGGTTCTTCTGTCGCCCGAATTATATACCTAATGATTCAGTTTGATGTGGCAGACTCCCTCAGCTAGTATGACTCTCTCTCTCTCTCTCTCTCTCTCTCTCTCTCTCTCTCTCTTAAACGAGCGGTGCGCGGTACTACCATACCACGAGGCAAAGTCTCGTCGTAGGTGCTCGTAGGTAGGTATTCGTGAGTAGTTACTCACTGTGTGTCCTCGTATGAGTCCTTGTGTATGTCTTTGTGTCCAGGAGTTTGTGTGTGTGTGTGTGTGTGTGTGTGTGTGTGTGTGTGTGTGTGTGCTCAAGTTGTGAGGGTGTAGGTGTATCAATATATGTGTGTCAGTGTATGTTTAAGCATTTCTCTACGTATGGGAGCGTGTGGGCGCATGTATGTACACACATATGCATGTCTCATGATAACACACATAATCATATTCGCTATAAATAGAACGTAAATGATTTTTTCATCGCGGGGGCGTATGGATAGAGCGAGGGCTTCATTGCGAACACGCCATTGGTAGCGAACGAAGTGTGTGTGTGTGTGTGTGTGTGTGAATGGGAGGGGAGCAGGTGGTGGTGAGGAGTGAGAGCTCCCTCGTGTACGTAGCAGGGAGGAGGGAGGGAGGAGGTTGAACAGGATGTGGTGCATCTTCCAGGAAGTCAGCCCTTATCTTAGTGACATAAGTGTCATTAGCCCGGGATTTAAAGATGCCATATCCTCCCATACGGCTTCCTGTGTAAGGGCTATGTAGATGTTCATAAATGCAGCTGTTATGTTGCGTACAGTTGGTTAGGGCTGTGTGTGGTAGGGTTATGAAATGGGCGTAGATGCATGAGTTAAGAAAGATTATTTAGGGAAATCTCTCGTTTGGGATACACATGATTAAATATATTTGGTAACCGCGTGAAATGTCAGAGTATTAAAGGTGGTGTTTTATAATTAGCAAACTGCTTTGCCCTCTCTTAAATGCGTATTTACAATCGTCGCCTAAACCACTTTTTTTCCCCCCATACCGCTTGCTCTCGAAAGTGCTGCAGGTTAAGTGTATGATATATATGAATGAATGAGTTACTAAGAAGACATGTATATATTTTGTTCTGTAGATGAACAGACAGTGAAGAAGGAGATTGAATTTATCAGAAAACACATCACGCAGCCTTTCGTCATTCTCAACAAGTCCAGCGGAACGCAAAAATTGAGGGCAAGTGGGTGACTAATGGCCCGATTTTTGACCCGACACGAGACGTGTATCTGGGAGGTTCTCAACCTGACTCATAAAGAAAAAACAGATTCGTTAGAATTGATGGAGGCGAGACTAAGGTGGGGAGAGGTGGAGTCAGTGAGGAATAGACTATTTCCGTGGATAATACGAGAGGTAAGGGTCGTGGATGATACTGAGAGATAACAAAGAGGGAGAGTGTAGATAATGAAGCATGGAAAATGGGCAGCAAGGAGGAGCTGATTTGGTACGACGTAAAACCATGCGAAAAGGAAAGATGACGTAATGTAGATAGATTATAACTCATACGAAGAAGAACAGTTCATTTTGATAACTCATACGAAGAAGAACAGTTCATTTTGATAACTCATACGAAGAAGAACAATTCATGTTGAAACTCATACGAAGAAGAACAATTCATGTTGAAACTCATACGAAGAAGAACAGTTCATTTTGATAACTCATACGAAGAAGAACAGTTCAATTTAATAACTCATACGAAGAAGAACAGTTCATGCAAATAACTCATACGAAGAAGAACAGTTCATTTTGATACCCAATACGAAGATGAGTTAAAGAGGCGAGGAGCAAAGCAGCTCACGAAGGCAATGGAGAAGTGAGCCGTCAGGAGCAAACTGGTGAAAAGAGACAGAAGATAATAGATTAGAAGAGATAAAGGCCATAAAGGAGAGTGAAGACTGACAGCTACCGACACTTACCCAGAAGAAATGGGAGCCTGACTTAAGTAATGAAAGAAAGGGAGGACAGTGTAAGAGTGAGGAGAGTGGAGGAGGAAGTCAATGAGAACAATAGAGAAGATAAGGGGAGAGAGAGAGAGAGAGAGAGAGAGAGAGAGAGAGAGAGAGAGAGAGAGAGAGAGAGAGAGAAGTAGGGAGAGAGAAAGAAAGGGAGTGAGGGAGGGAGGGAGGGAGGCAGACGAAAGGAGAAATGAATAGGAGTATTGAGAGACGAGATGTATTTTTTCTGCTTATTGAAATGGGAAAACTGTGTGTGTGTGTGTACATACTTATAGAAATTGGGAATAGAAAACTGTATGTGCGTATAGACAGAAAATGGGAGGAGAAAACTGTATACGTTTACATGCCTATAGAAAATAGGAGAAAACTGTATATGTTTACATACTAATAGAAAATGGGAAGAGAAAACTGCATACGTGTACATACTAATAGAGAACGTGAAGAGAAAACTGTACGTGTCCATACTTACACCAACGGTCGAGCAAAGAGAAAACGTGATGCTGCGCATCATCAAGCTGGACTGGAGGGAAGGGGGTGATATTGTTAGCATATAAGTGTGTGTGTGGATACTTTACCGGGTAATGATTCTAAGGTACGACTGAGATAAACATGTAAGTTATGATACGATCTCGGGGGGTGATGGGGTGGTGG
>NC_092261.1:9977696-10042696 GCF_036320965.1 Panulirus ornatus | reverse complement strand
CTTTAAGAGGATTTAAGTTTCAGCGAGAGAGAGAGAGAGAGAGAGAGAGAGAGAGAGAGAGAGAGAGAGAGAGTTAGCCTCTGCCAAGGATATCTGGACGAAGATTTCCTCGAGACATCTTATTTCCTCTCTGTGTGTATCTTTCTTCTTTCCACTTTGCAGTACCTCTCTGTGGATCGCTAATCTCAAATTAGTGCTATCGCTTAACTCGTAGAAATGGCGTGTATGTATCAAAGAAATATAACAACAGAGAAATGGCGTATATGTATGAAAAATATATATATATATATATATATATATAACACCAGAGAAATGGCGTATATGTATAAAAAATATATATATAGCACCAGAGATATGGCGTATGTGTATGAAAAATATATATATAACACCAGAGAAATGGCGTATGTGTATGGCGTATATTTATAAACGAAATGTATATGTAACACCAGATCTTTCGAGACCATTATTCAATGTAATTTACATACGATGCGATTTCGTAGGTTGAACAGTTGTTTTTTTTGAACACGTTAATGAAGGCAGTCACTGATTCTGACTGTGATTTGATGTGACAATACTAAAATTTAGGCATCTGTCTAACCAAATCTGTAACGAAAAACTGTGTATTTGACGGAGAATTGCATTTACACCCTCATTCATATAAGAAAAAATATATATGAATTTACACCCTCATTCACATATAAAAAAAAAAACTATATATGAACAATGGTGTCGACATATTTTCAGTTGGGAGTCATTGAAATAACCCATACATTTACGACAGTAATGATTGATATATAGACATGCTTGGGTATATGTTCATATAACCGATCACTTTTTATACATGGGACGTGCAGACGTGGTTTGCCCCTGAGCCAAGTTTACGTCAGGTGGTAAACGTTATTGTGATTATTGTGGTTGTAAACCTTGGGACACGCGCGCCAACACTATTACGTAGATCTTTGGCGTGCCAAAACCCTCACCTTTAAACTATTTCCTTCGACCATGCTAAATTTCACCTTTAAATATAGCTCTCTTAGTTCACTCCCAAAACTCGCCTTTAAAACACGTTTTTCCTCTCACGCATAAACACTTAAGCAATTAACTGTCCATTAGCTCAATATATGTCGTTTAAATTCCTTGGCACGCACGCACGCACACACACACACACACACACACACACACACACACACACACACACACACGGTAGGACTACCCTTGGTAGAAAACGAGGGCACTCCCCCTAATCTCGGTGTCATGTTTTCGATCCCGCCACACACTGGGCGAAAACTTTTTGAGCTTTGGGCAGCCGGGTCACAGTCAACCCAGCTGTTCATCTTCCCCGACCAGGTTGGCATATATATATATATATATATATATATATATATATATATATATATATATATATATATATGATCGATAAAAGAGTACATGGCACATTCTCTCTCTCTCTCTCTCTCTCTCTCTCTCTCTCTCTCTCTCTCTCTCTCTCTCTCTCTCTCTCTCTCTCTCTCTCTCTAAACATTCACTGAGAACTTCCTCCTCCTCCCGTACGATACTTTACAACCACACTCCAGCGATGCTACTTCGACGCCGGCCCTATACCTCCCCTTCCATATTTTCCCCAACGTCGTCTTCTCCCTCACACCCAGCCACCCACCAGAACCCAACCTACCTACCTCCCTACCTCCTTATCTCCCTCCCTCCTTACTTACCTACATACATGCCTACCTACCTACCTACCTCCCTACCTGCTTATCTCCCTCCCTCCTTACTTACCTACATACATGCCTACCTACCTACCTACCTACCTACCTACCTACCTACCTCCCTACCTGCTTATCTCCCTCCCTCCTTACTTACCTCCATACATGCCTACCTACCTACCTACCTACCTACCTACTACCTACCTAGGGGTCTTTAGCCAGCCTAATACCATGACAACCTCCCTCTCTCTGATGTATTCCACCCTCCCTCGCCATCACATTTCCATGGGGAGTGTCCTTGAAATCTTTCCTCTCCCCAATTTTCGAGACATCGTATTTTCCCCACCTCGTCTCTCCTCGTTTCCTTTTTTCCCTACAGGAAAGACTTCTGTCGGTCGGGGCCTCGTTTTCCCCCCTGGGGGGTAGTTGAGAGCCTATTCTGTTAGCCTGAATGGGTGGTTTTTTTTCTTTTTCTGTCGACAAGAACAGCAAGTAGGATTTATAGTGGGGAAGTTGGGAATCACATTCACGGCTGTTTTTGATACTTTGGTGCCGCTAGTGACGAAGGTGCCATCGTAATTTCCAAGGAAAACTGCTCCTTGGTGGGCCATATAACAGACCATTTTCGTTCTCCCTTATATGTGTATATATATATATACATATATATATATATATATATATATATATATATATATATATATATATATATATATATAAATAGAGAGAGAGAGAAAAAGAGACAGAGAGAGAGAGAGAGAGAGAGAGAGAGAGAGAGAGAGAGAGAGAGAGAGAGAGAGAGAGAGAGGTGAAGAAATTTGTGGCCATTCACGAATTTTGAGATTATTCATTTTTCTTATTAAGGGAAATGAGACGAGAAATAACGCGGGGATAACCACGCCATAGAATGGGCGAAATGGACGCCATACCTCATTCTTGTGTGTGGAAAGGGGAAAAATAAACACAGATCAGCCATCAAACTGTTTAGCTTACAATGTAAACAGAAATAAAGGCCTCGAGATTTGTGTAACTCACACGAAATGTCTGTTTTTCCACCGCTATATTTCTTTTTTTTTTTAATACATGTTCTCCATGTCCACGTAAGCGAGGTAGCGTTAAAGAACAGGTGACTCTGAGCCTTAGAGGGATAAATCCTTACTTGGCTCCTTGCTCTGTTCTTTCTCTCGGAAAGTAATACAGGAAGGGGTAGTTTCCAGCAGGGAATACGTGGGCAGCAAGCAATGGTGATACTCAAAATTTTTAGCCTCGTTGTCTTATCTACTCACTCTCCCGATTGGGTCTGTCGTAAGTTGTCTTATCTACTCACTCTCCCCATTGGGTCTATCGTAAGTTTCATTTACTCGTCGCTCTGGATCGCCCCGATCTATTTGAAGGATTGTGTATGGAATCACAAGCCCGGCCTTCCTGGAGATGTAACATTGGCCTGTATTAGACAGAAGACACAAGCGTAGATTCATTGCGATAGCTTGGAAGGCGTTTGGATAGAATGGACAGCATTTTTCCACACACGTTGTTACTGTCTGTTAACGTTTGGAAATACGATCAGAGGAAACTGACACCTGCTGGTTGAATGTTGGGCCACAGTAGTAAGCAAAGGGTTTATGCGTCAGAACAGCAGAAATATGGAACCTTTACATTTACAGCACATTTGAGCGTCAAAATGTTTTCGTGTTCGTAAGAAGCATTTCCTGTACTCTCTTTGATTATATGTAAAAAGGCCTATTAATTATAACAGCCAAGTAATTCCTTCATATTCTTCTTACACAGAAGCCATTTGTCTCATAACACTTAACTGATGATTCTCAGGATCCTTTTCAAATCAGTACACGCATTTACGATGATGAAGAACATACATATCTGTACTGAATTCTCTCCTGGAAAATTGTCTAGAACTCATCGTTCCTTTAAACGGCTGGCGGACAGAAGGGGCAGCGTGTGTTAAAGCGAAAGTTCAGGACCATATATATAAAGATAAAAGACCCTTCGCCTTTAGTCCCGGCAGAATTGTGTCCTTTGTGAACTTTGATGCCATACGAAAATAGGATCCTATTGACCGTCCATGAATAGAGATGCGAGACAACACCAACAAGCGAAAATACCCAGTTGTAAAGCACTCAGAAGTTCCAAGAAAAGAAAAGCTTCTCGAGTCATTCTGGCGACAACCTTAGTGATACAGCGATCATGCAATACGCTACTTTAGATATGCTCTTTCTCACACACACATGAACATCACAACATCATTTTTTCCTTCTCCTATTTTCAGTTGTCTTATGTATGGATAACTTGTGGTAACTATCTTTCTTTTCTCGTAAATTTTTAATGTTTTCCACATTACTTTTTTTTTCTTTTTTTACTTTTCCTCGTTTCCCATGTAATTCGTCTGAGTCGTCTCTGGCTTGGTTTTGTTCTGTGTCATTTAGTTAGTCTTTCGTATGTCTACGTCAGGGAATACCATCCACCTTGTTCTATCAGTTTAGTCTTGATATTTATAGTCAGTTCTTCCCCTTTTCTTTCGTGGATAAGTGTGAGGTTGTTTTCCTCACCCTGTGGTTTGTCTTCCTGACTTATTGGAGACACAGTCCTTTCTTTAAGCATTTCTTAAACAGATTTTTTTCAAAGCACACAATTGGTCCACACCTCCTCTATGATTCCTGAAGCTTCTTTGTTCCTCCCTAATCTGATATTCTTTCATTCCACCGCCCTTTTGATTACCACACTTTCATACAACTTATCAAGTATGTTCAAAAACCACATTCCTCTGTGATTCGGACATTTACTCATTTCCCTTCTGTCTTTAAGCAGTGGCACTATGAACATTCCACCAGTCTTACAGCTCCTCACTTTAAGCCATAGGTACATTCAAAATATTGACTAACCAGCCAAAAACATTCTCGCGCCCTTTCTTGAGAAATTCAACTACAATCACATCCTATCCAGCCGCTTTGCCACGCTTCATCTTACTCAAGTCTTTCACCACCTCTACTCCTTTCACTATACCATTTGCCATGACAAAGTTTAGTTTGGTCAAAGAAATTTTCGCTTCGAGGGAGTCCCTCTTGTTCGTGTTTCTGACTGTGGCGTAGCCTTGAAGCTGCAAGAGCCCCTGGATAAGGAATGCTGGAGTTATAGCCCCATGAGTCCTTTGTAAAGGGAAACCTGGCAATATATATATATATATATATATATATATATATATATATATATATATATATATATATATATATATATATATATACACACACACACACACACACACACACACACTTGTCTCTCCCACAAAAACTGTCAGATAAATGCTACAGTATATATACACTCTGTTGCTGAAAAGACCCTACTGTTTCAGCCCCTTTTGCCTGTAATTGCTACATAAACCTGAAACGTGAACTGCCAGCTGTTACAGGCTTCCCGGAGATGGAGGGGCCCTACACGCCTCGGTAAACCGAGGCTCGCCATGCTACACTGGAGAAGGCCGCCATGCACTACACACACACACACACACACACACACACACACACACACACACACACACACACACACACACACGCTAATGAAGGCAAGGCTGCTCCCTGTGGAAAATTGGGGTAGTTACAAGCCGTTGCCTGTAAGGGGAAAATGCTGGTGTTCCAAGGCCACACAGTTACATCTCTCTATACAATTATACATTCTTTTTGTTTTTGAAATGTTCGTCATTTTGATCATTTCAGGTAGTTCAGTGGATGGCTGATGTTACAGTGAAGATACACTGATTGTAAAAAATTGTGTTAAGATATTCAATATAATTCAGTGATTCGTAATAGACTGCATTAGGGGAGCTTTTAATCAGATTACACACACACACACACACACACACACACACACACACACACACACACACACACGGTACATGGAGTGTAGGTGTTATGAAAGACAATCCATGTTGTCGTACATCATGGTGTTTGTCGCTTTTGATATCATAATGTGGTATGAGTCATAGCGTGCTTCGTGAGTACCTTTCCTCTACATAATGAGTAGTTTGCGTTGGTAACTCCACGTCTCGAGTATTCATGTCTACAAAGCATGAGTGTGTCTATGTCTCTGCAAAGCATGAGTGTGTCTATCTCTGTACAAAGGATGAATGTGTTCATGTGCAAAGCATTAGTGCGTCTATCTCTGTACGAAGCATGAGTGTGCCTGTCTCTATACAAAGCATGAGTGTGTCTATACGAAGCATGAGTGTGCCTGTCTCTATACAAAGCATGAGTGTGTCTATACGAAGCATGAGTGTGCCTGTCTCTATACAAAGCATGAGTGTGCCTGTTTCTATATAAAGCATAAGTGTGTCTATACGAAGCATGAGTGTGCCTGTCTCTATACAAAGCATGAGTGTGTCTATGTGTACATAGCATGAGTGTGTCTCTCTCTACCTCCTCAGTGCTTATGTCCGTTCATCGTCATTGTCTGCTGGGTTGTGAGATTTCATAAGGGTTTACAGTAGGTTCCTCCGGCGAGAATGATGTCTGTGTGGCTCGAGTGTTGGGGTTCAGTGCTTCGCATTTGTGTTATTCCTGTGTGTAGCGTCGGTAACACGTACCTGTGTGTCGTGAATGTATACCTCGTGAGGGTGTGCATGCCCGTATATCATGAATGCGTATACCTGTGTGACATCTGATGTCTTTTGAGTGTTCATGCCTCGTGAGTGTATGCGCCTGCATGTCATGAATACATGTGTCTGTGTTGTCAGAGGTGTAGCACACGCCCCATGAGTGTATAGGTGCATGGGCTATCGTGACGAGTCCTTCGTCTTTAATGCTTCCCAGCGAACAGCCTTGTAAAAGTGACCATCCGGGGGTGGGCTATGTCACACAAGAGGAGCAGGTTAGTCTGCGAGTTAAAGTCAACTAAAGACCGCTAGCTTCCTCCACAGTTGGTTGATTCGATTGTCGAAAAGGGAGACCCAACCACTTTGCTCTTGCCTCCGCTGGCTGCCATCACAGTTTGAATAATTCTGATGCCTGAATTTATCTGGTGTTTGCACATGACATTATTGTTATTCACGTTCATTATTCACGGTGTCTTGCCACTGGCTATGGAACACACACACACACACACACACACACACACACACACACACACACACACACACACACACACACACACACTGATGCCTGTCTGGCCTGTGTTAGCAAGCACTAAAGGTGACGTCCCTTCGGCTCAGGTCTCTTCCTCGTTCCCCGGCACAGCAATCTGTGAAGGCAAATACATCAGAAGTAATTTTCCTTTTCCAGTCGATGTTTCTCTTTTGTGGTAGCCAGATGCGCCGGGGCCTCTGCCAGTTACTCTGTGGCCAGAGTTAGAATGAGGTGGAGGAATGGTTCCCCAGTCAGTAACTCCGCCAGAAGAGTGACAAAAAGCGTTTTGATTTTGATTTTGTGTCAGAGTTGTCGTCGTGAAATCATACGACCGAACAAGGACATCGAGAAGGGCCTGCATAGTGTAGTAGAATCAGGGTCTAACATCATGTAGAAGACCCTACATTGCTGAGCTACCGAACGAAACTGAACGAGAGTGTAGTTAGTCATACATGACTCGTTTGAAGGGCGTTGGGCCTAGGATATCCTCGCCCACTTATGCTGTATAAAATGTGTTAACACTTCAGATACATGAACTAGGCTCCTCTTTACCCCTGCCACGTATATAAAGTGTTTACATTTTTCAGTGGGATGCAACACCTTAACCATTTGTTGCCATGGCTGCTCACCGTTTCATTGAACACCTTCATGAATTCCGTAAAACTTATGATACATAGCTTATTAATGATATCAGAAATCCTCCGGTTGTGTACATGTTCGTCATACCGCTTACATCACTGTTGCCCTGCATGATTCCGAGATCTGCAAGCGCAAGGGTAGGAAAAATAATGTGGAGGGGGGGGGGAACCTTTTAAATCATTTATACATTATAGACTAGTGTATAAGTCGAGCGTCCCAATACATCTGGTATCAGAAAATGTTAGTGGTCTTTAAGCATGCAAACGGGCAAGAAGGATTTTTGATGATTGGGTAATGAACACGTTGACGATCATCTAAAGTTTAGGTGCTAGGGAGAGAGAGGGCGGTCATCCGAACTCTTTCTCGACGGTGTGTTTGCTCAGCAGAGCTGTTCCATCATGTGAATTAATGGCACCTCACGTGTTTATGGGATAGGTTTATCGACAAGTGCCTTTGTTATTCCTGCCCGGGTAATTTATATGTATGTATATACATGGAAAGTTATGTATTCGCCTCTTACAATGAAACATGTCTTTAACTTTGGAAACATTAGGTGAATACATCATTTCCCATATTCCTTCTGTAAACAAGATCTTCATATAAACTTTATATATTTTTCATAAAGCTTACGTATTTCTGCATTATCAGGTAACGTGTGAAGTCAACTTAAGAATGACCTACTAGTCTTTAATGAATGTTTATGTCAGAAATACACTAAAATTTGTGGATGTGTGAAACAGAACAATTTTTTCTTGTAAATCATTTGATGTTCACCTTTGTTTTCTCTGGGGTTCCCACCCTTAAATTAAAGTACAGCCTTCTTAAGGTTTTGTTTATGCTCCCACTGACGAATCAACATATCCCTTTATGCTTCCACTAACGAACCAACATATCCCTAACCTTTGCATGACAGCCAAACACTACTATCTGATGTCATTTATTAAGTAAAATGTGGTTTCAGATCACTTAACCAGCACCAGCCTAAAAAAAAAAAAAAAGTTTCTGTAAACAGCCATCGAATTTCATTCCACGTACCTGGCTATCAAATCCACCAGTGGGAGTTCACAACATTCACTTGGTTCAGAAAACCAACATTACATTACATTTCAAACATGCAGCACAAACCGATAGTCTCGCTCAGCCATCTATTTGCTCCAATAGACTTTGGATTAATACAGCCATAAGCCTGATCTTTTTTTTAAAATCTTTTAAATCTTTTTGGATTTTTCACCGGCTAACTCAGTATGTCCCTGATCAGACCAGATTTGGTTAATCTCTATGAGTTTGCTTGGTATCATCTAGGGTTGTAATCACAACAGAACAACACCATTGACAGTCCCACGCCGTTAGAGGAAATCCAAATCGTTCCTTAGTAACTTAGACCAGTGGGTGACGAGAGAGCTTCTTAAGTGAGACATCAGTTCACTGTTGATCAACGTACAGCGTCTTACCCCCAGAGCAAAACTTAACCCCACACTCTTTGATACCCTAAAGTCACTCCTCGCAAATTCGATACTCCCCACACCTCTCGTGTCCCACATTTACTGCATCCACACACTCTTACACTACCTTTCCACCACAGAACACTCCACATTCCATACTCCCCTGGTGTACGTACACCATTCCACCCCGTGATACACTATATTATTTCACTGTACCACTAGTCGTCCATACCACACCATCCACGTTGATACTTTCGTAGCACCTCCCTACACTACCCAACACTCCTGAAGCCACTTTGCGCACCACATACCATTTCCATCAACCCCACACCACCACACCTCAGACAAAAAACCCTCACATAACCCAAGGACGCCACCGGACAATCTAATTGACTGACCTCAACACTTACCCCAACATCGCCTCTCTCATCTTCACCTGCGCTACCTCACGACATCCTCCTCCCCCTTCCTCACTGTACCTTACCACACACCCCTGCACCCGAGGCGCCACCACCCCGCCCCATCAGACCATCCCGTGTTACCCAGGCGACACTTCGGGGCCATCGCACCCGCCCCATAGCATGCCGGGCCATTTAACATAGTGTAAATAGTAAGGGAGGTCACCGTAGGAAGGAGGGCGCCTCTCCCACTGTCAACAGTGAGAGCGCCATAATGTGCCGGGGGGGGGGGGGGCGCCCTGATTTACGGGTCACAAGGGTAGTTATCGCCCCCTAACAAGCGGTGGTTAGTCTCTCCCATTCCCGCCGGATGACAGGCTGAATTAATGAGGGGACTCACTAATGACACTAACCTTCCTCCTCACTCCCTCTTTTTCCCTCCCATTTTGGAAATCATTATTTTTTTTCTATGCAACGCTTAGATAATGGGGATGTTCGTTGGATGGTATATATATATATATATATATATATATATATATATATATATATATATATATATATATATATATTGGAAAGGATCACAATTTTGCGCGTGATCAAGATATTCCTATGAGCCCACGGGGAAAATGAAACACGATAAGTTCCCAAGCGCACTTTCGTGTAATAATCACATCATCAGGGGAGACACAAGAAAGAAATATAAGTCAGTTGATATACATTGAAGAGACGAAGCTAGGACGCCATTTGGTAAACATGCAGTTAGGAACTTATCGTGTTTCATTTTTCCCGTGGACTCATAGGAATATCTTGATCACGCGCAAAGTTATTTTGATGTCCATTGCCCCACGGTAGCTGTGGTTTTTAATGCCCATTGCCCCACGGTAGCTGTGGTTTTTAATGCCCATTGCCCCACGGTAGCTGTGGTTTTTAATGTCCATTGCCCCACGGTAGCTGTGGTTTTTAATGTCCATTACCCCACGGTAGCTGTGGTTTTTAATGCCCATTGCCCCACGGTAGCTGTGATTTTTAATGTCCATTGCCCCACGGTAGCTGTGGATTTCGTTCCGGCGACTGTAGTTGTACTGTCCTCCCTAACACTACCGTTAAGACTGGTGGTGCCTGTTGGCTCGTACGTGCAAGATTAGCTGCATGTTGCATATCATTGTTATCCGACCGTTACGAACGGTTAGGACTATACTGCTTAGTATTCTTAATGCCTGAATGGTCTTTCATGCGTATTGTGTACTACTACTACTCCTCCTGTTACGCCTCGTCGTTTCCTCTCTTCGTTCTCCTCTGTTCCTCCCTGGCGTAAAGCTGTGGGCGAGCTGCCATCTCGCAGAGCGATCATCGCGCCACTGATAAAATACCTGCCTGCCGCCCGGGCTGCCTGCCGCAGTTCACAGTGATGTGGTATGACTGTACGCCTGCGCCAACGGGTGTTCTCTCTCTCTCTCTCTCTCTCTCTCTCTCTCTCTCTCTCTCTCTCTCTCTCTCTCTCTCTCTCTCTCTCTCTCTCTCCATCTTCATCCAGCTCTTATTCTTCTTCCTCCTTCCCCCTCCCCCACCCGTTTCAATTTCTTTCCCTTTGATGTATTTATGACATTCCTCTCATTCTCCACATCCCCATCTCTCTCTCTCTCTCTCTCTCTCTCTCTCTCTCTCTCTCTCTCTCTCTCTCTCTCTCTCTCTCTCTATCTCTCTTACTTTCTTTTAGTTATACCACCCTTTCATCTCCATTCTTTATTTTTTATCATCTCTTCCCTCTCCCCTCTCTTGCCTTCCTTCCTTCCCTCCCTCCACCCCTCTCCCTTCCTTTCCTCATCCATCTTCCTTCCCTCCTCCTCGTCCCTCCTTCCTTCCCTCCTCCTCGTCCCTCCTTCCGTCTGCCTTTTCCATCTGTATTCCCTCCCTGCCTCCGCTTATGGACGGGGGCGACGCCCGGAATAAAACGACGCCGAAGTTTCTGGCTCCGGGGGGGTTGGGTGGGCCGCCGCCTAGACGTTTGGGCAAAAATGTATTTGAGAATGACGCAAATTTCTTGTGTCTTACGACGCTTGAAAGAAAATTGGACCATTATCTGGCGGGCCACGTGTGACGACATCGAGCCGAAATTTACGTCTGAACGACGCCATTCACGTCGTAGTTTACGACGTGAGGGAGACGCTCCCGGCAGTAGCAGCTCCACCCCACGTCTAGGGGTGGAGGAGGAAGGAGGAGGAGAGGGGACGACATTTTTGCGTTAAAACGGTGTCATTTTTGTGTGGTTGACGAGAGCTCTATCTCTCTCTCTCTCTCCTTCCTCCTCCTTCCCCCACCACCCCCCTGTTCAACGCACACCCCTGTTCAACGTCCAGGAAGACGAAGAAGAAGAAGACCTTCGACAACGTAGGGGTGAGTGGGAATGGGTGGGAGGGGAGGAGGAATCTTACGTTACAACGAACCTTAATTTTGTCGGTAGTTTACGAGCTCCCTGTTACACACTCCCACCACACACCCCACACACACCACACACCCCACACACACACCCCCGGAGAGTGAGACGTTCTGGCCAACTTGAGAGAGACAGACAGTGTGACCTTCCAGTGGCATGACTTACCGATGGCTCTGACACTGGAGAGAGAGAGAGAGAGAGAGAGAGAGAGAGAGAGAGAGAGAGAGAGAGAGAGAGAGAGAGAGAGAGCATATCAGAATGCCTCTGATGCCCAGCGCCGTAGTCACTGTGGATGATCCTAGAATCAAGGTGGAACCTCTCTCTCTCTCTCTCTCTCTCTCTCTCTCTCTCTCTCTCTCTCTCTCTCTCTCTCTCTCTCATACATTGCATTCACACACACACACACACACACACACACACACACACACACACACACACACACACGTACACACACACACACATGCATGACACCTTCTAGTTTGGAATAATGTATAAACACGCATTAGCGAACGGGAGATATTGCCCTAATGTACGAGTCATTATAACGTTGTTTTCTTTCTTGCTTATCTTTTCCCTATTTTGCGGGGGAGGCTAATGTCTTTCTTGTCTTCCCCCCCCGCAGGTAAGTTACTGTCGTGATGGCATTATGGATGTAACGGCGTCAGAGCTCCTGCTTCCTTCCCTCCCTTGCTGTGTGAACGTCTTCGTATCTGACGGACCGTATTGGTGATTGCCTCAACCTCCCTTACTGGGTGTCGTCATCAAGCGGTGTTTAATGGGTCGGTCACCTCACCTCGTGTGTGTGTGTGTGTGTGTGTGTGTGTGTGTTTTCATTTTTCGGTCATCTGGTGTAAACAAGGGGCAGGTGATTTTATCTTGAGATGCATTTTGCGATCTTTGAACCCAGTGACCATGAGGGTACGACCTTTGAGTGTGAGTGAACGACCCTTGTGTACGAATGTGAGTTCTTTGAGCATGTCGGTATACGACCTTTGACGGTACGACCCTTGTGCACAAATGTGAGTTCTTTGAGCAAGACGGTACGACCCCTGTGCACGAATGTGAGTCCCTTGTACACAAATGTGAGTTCTTTGAGCATGACGGTACGACCTTTGACGGTACGACCCTCGTGCACGAATGTGAGTTCTTTGAGCAAGTGTCAGAGCACAGCAGTGCGTTGGCTCTACTTCAGTGGCTGTTAATTCCAAGTCCTTTGTGTGGAGGCGGAGAAACAACCAGTTTCTCTCGGGCTGGGGAGGTGAATATTATAATCAGTCTACCAAAACTTCCATACATATGTTTCCTTCAAGACGTGAAGTCTACGCTCATGTATGAACGGTCAGCGACGACAATAACACGACTGATGGCCGGAGCGTTTCGCCTTCTGCGATGACCAAAAGCACCACATTAGGCGAAGGAAGGTAGATGCGCGCCGTAGACACCTGTGCGAAAGAGAGAGAGAGAGAGAGAGAGAGAGAGAGAGAGAGAGAGTAGATACACACGGTAGAGTTTCGGTGTTTAGAGAAGCGCGACCACTAAAGTTGAATAAGTGTAGAAAGGTAGATAGGCTCCGTGGAGTTAAGGGGGATCTCTCAGTCGCGAATAGCAAGGCACAGTTACTTCGGGGATGATGGATTCCGTAGAGTTAATCTTTTTTTTTTCCCTGTGAGGCACGAGAACTGAAGGATGTGACCATGGGATGGCAAGGTAAGCATTACACCAAGTGGTCGGGTTCAGCTTTGGCGATGATGGCGATTTTTCAAGTTATCATTTTAAGTCTCGGATTTTTGTCTATAAAAGATTAAAGATACCACACACGCGCGCGCGCGCAAACACACACACACACACACACACACACACACACACACACCAAACTGAAATGGTCTACAGAAAGCAAATAAGATGGTACTCGAATTAGGAGAGGTGAGCTATAATCGGACGTTGAGGGTTACGAAAAAGAACTGTCGATTACGAAAGAGAGAAGAGACAGAGGTGACCTGATTCAAGCTCTCTGTAGTTCAAATATCCGTTTGGAAACGTCAACAGCGAATGGTTAGTTGTTAACGGGAGGCGATACCAAAACAACCAGAAAAGAAGAAGCTCTTTAGACAAGACAAAATTGTAGTCTTATGTGCAGTCGGGTATGTGGTTTGGGAATACGCTGAACAAGGAAACTGTTTATACCGGCAATATACTGTGGTTTAACAGCTTACGCGACGGTAAACAAAGATCAGATTCTGATGTCACACCAGTGTAGAACTCTTCCCCCCCAGTGACTGCACAAGTAGGTAATTACAGTCCAAAATACGTATGTAGTCGCTTTGCACAGCATTGGCTTAGAATAATCCTGTCGACTAAGTGGATACATGCCGGGGATTTACCTTAATTTTGGCCGGCTGGGGTCATGAACACAAAGCGTCACCAATGAGGCGATGCTTAAGCCACTTCAGTGGGACTTCGGGACTTAACTGCTCGTAAGGGCACACGGCTTCAGGGTAGGTGGGAGGAATGTTAGTGTAAGCCAAAAGGTGGGTATAGTAAGGAGACATAGATGGGTAGCAGGTAGGTCGGTCTCGGGGGTAGGGAAGGCCTCTTAAGAGTGTGGAGGTGGTGAGTTAAAAAGGGCGCTGCGTCTCACACACCTTCCAGAAACAGTAGGTATCCTCCCTCTTCCATCATATCCCAAGGGTGGGTGTGTCCCGTCGGTAAGCCTGGCTGAAGGATATCTTATAAGCCTATTTCTCCCTACCTCCCTCCCACGTCCGACCATCGTTCGTCGGGAAGATGAACCTTTCTTGGTACGAGTTGCTTTTTTCGGCCGCGCCACACCGAAGTATACGGTGATGAGGAAGCTGTTAATGAGCTGGATTTTACGGGATGTCTTGTGTACCTGTTGGGTAGACACCGACGTGTTGATTCACGGCTTTTAAACCTGCTGATCAGATGCCATCATCATACACGAAATCATGCGAAGCAGCTTATCATGTTTCCAGCTGAGGCAGTTTAGGTAAAGCTTGAGCTAAAGGCATACACAAGCAGCTTTAGCCGAGCAATCCTTCGAGAGCCACATTCACCCAAGGGACACGGCTTTTTCACCATCGTTACCTACATCAGATCAACTTCAGGATATGTAGACGTGTTGCTCGTCAGATCAGCTTTGGAATATATGGGTATGTATTTTCTGTATAGGTCAAGCAAGACTGGCATTGCTTCAAGGTTTTCTTCGTCATATGAGCCTGACGATATGACCATCATACCCAAGAGTTATACCGCTATACTCAAGCGTCGTACCGTTTGTCCTGAAGGCATATATATATATATATATATATATATATATATATATATATATATATATATATATATATATATATATATATATACCGTCATGCTGAGGGTGGTTGAGTATGCGTCGCAAATATCATGACAGCTCGCAGTTCATGGCAACATCTTGAGTCTTAAGTCCCCTGGTTAGAAATGGAAGAAAGTAACATAGAAATTGCAAGTGAACACCCCTGCATGCTTCGAGGGGAAGATGACACAGGGAAAAACTCTTATTCTCGTATTAAGGTGCTTAGATTTCTTACTGGGTCGGGGAGGAACTTCTGCAGGAAGGATTGTATTGGCTTGGTACCATGAGTACGACGGTGCGACGCTTGAGCACTACGATGTTGCTGTCCTTTGAGCCCGACGATGTGGCAATCCTTGAGCACTGCGATGTTGCAACCCTTGAGCTTGATGATGTTGCAACCTTTGAGCACGACGATAGTACGACTCTTGGGCACGATGTTGCAACCCTTGAGCGCTATGATGTTGCAACCCTTGAGCACGATGCTGCAACCTTTAAGCAAGACGATATTGCAACCCTTGAGCACTATGATGTTGCAACCTTTGAGCACGACTATGTTGCAACCTTTGGAGCACGACGATGTCACGACTCTTGGGCACGACGTTGCAGCCTTTGAGCACGATGTCGATGCGTACCTTTTAAAGGCGACATCTTAGCCTTTGGTTTTCCACCCACGAGGTATAAGATCAAGAGCCACGCCATCGTAACCAAGGGTCGTGCCTTACAGTCGTACAGCCGCAACCAGCGCTCGCACCTTCGTGCTCAGGAGGTTACTAAGTTCCCAGAAAAGAGACTCTGGTGTCCGAAATCCTCTCAGTCTTGGGCATCGGTGCGCCGCTCGCTTGTGACTGGCAGGATGTGCGTGGTGCCGTTAGCCTGTCGTTTGATGGTCCTGTGCTCTGTATGACTGGGTGCTGCGGTGGATGATGGCTACAGACAGGGGAGTGCTGTGGCAGGGTGTGGGTCGGATCTGTGTGGCGCTGGTGGGAGGGGTTGTGAGGATGAGGATGAAGGCACTGTGGCGAAGAGTGAGTGTGATTGTTGGCTTCGACAGGTGGTGGTAAATTAGTGTGGTGGAGTGTGGGAGTTGGTTATGTGTGAATATGTGGCAAGGGATAGTGATGTGGTGTGAATGTGTGGCAGGGGCCATCGATGTGGTGTGAATATGTGGCAGGAGGGCATCGGTGTGGTGTGAATATGTGGCAGAGGGCAGTAATGTAGTATGAATATGTGGCAGCTGGGGGCCAGACAGTGACGAAGTATTAACATATAACAAGGTACTGGTGTCGATTTTGCGACAAGGAAATTCGTTTTCATGTCAGAATGTTGCTATTACTGCACAGTGGAATTATAATGTGAATGTTTGCCATAGTCTGTCTACCAGTCGATTGAAATATTTGTCATAGTGTTGCAGCAGAGACAGCATACTGGTGGTGTGACTATACCCACTGGCGTATCAAATACGTTTCACCTACCCATCACCTCTTTACCACCGCTAAAAAAAAAAAAAAAATATCTCCCTCGTGGAGAATTTAGTTTCCATTTTATTCCTGGCATCCGTGATGAACCAACACTGAAATCGTTTATATATATATATATATATATATACATATATATATATATATAGATAGATAGATAGATGGATAGACATAGATAGATATTTTAACCAGTTATCTCTGTGTATCCTGTTACATGTTACAAAATCGGAATGCCGTTGATTCCGGCCTTTTTTTTCTCTCTCTCGAAATGATTTCAGTATTTATATTATGTTTTGGTATAGGTAGTTGGAATTGGCTGTGTCTCCTGCATATATATATATATATATATATATATATATATATATATATATATATATATATATATATATATATATATATATATATATATTTATATATATTCTTTCTGCCTCATCGTTATATTCCGTGACCGGCTGACTGGCTTGTGTTTGACAAGTAGTACACAGCTGACTCAATTCTTTTTTAACACTTTGATCCCTGAGTGTCAATATCCTTTGTAGTATATTCGGTTTGGATCTCACGTCCCTTTATTTCTGTACCCCTTCTGTTGCATAGAACATGTCTGTATACAGATGTGCGTGTATATATATATATATATATATATATATATATATATATATATATATATATATATATATATATATATATATTCCTATGAGTCCACGGGAAAATGAAAAACGACAAGTTCCCAAGTGCATTTTCGTGTCATAATCACATCATCGGGAGATTCAAGAAAGAAATATAACAGTTTACATCCTCTGCCAACACACATCACCCATCCAACCTTCTCCCTACTGCCACCACTTCCATCTACTTCCCTCACTGACACCACTTTTCACCAGTAGCTACCCTAGTCTTTTACCACTTTTGATATTATTTTATTGTCGTAATTTATGATTTTTAATCTGTTATCATATTTGACCTTCGGAGCCGACAGCGTTACTTAGCGACCTATGCTTTCCTTATCATTCGTTATCTCTTGAGTCTAGTGTGTCTTCCAGTACTGCTTTACTTTCCTTATCAGTATATCACTATGTGCCATCCCTGATAACAAATGCGTATTCATGGCGTTCTCATTTTTTTTCCCCTGTTCGTCTGCATGTCTCATCACCGTTTGTCTGCACCGACACTCGTACATAGTTTTCCTCCCACCTGAAGTGTGTCGGCCATACGCACCAAGTTCTCAGCACATGACGCTTCTTACTGAGCGAGCGACGCATGTCCCACATAACGCGTTTGTGTCTAATTTTGTCTCGTGACGATCATGTCGTCACTTTATCCTCCTCATTAATGCCGTGTTTACTCGTCTGAGAGAAATATAATCTTCTGAAAAGTTTCGTCAACCATCTCCGCTCTTAATAGGATTCCCCCCCGTCCCATTTCGGAAATGGGCCTACTTTGCTTCCCTCGCCTGTGTAAAATATTTGCTTAAGTGAAAATGCTTGTCCTTAGGCAAATTCCTTCAGCTACCAGCATCTCCAGTCGTCCGCATATTCATCGTCGACTTTGCAACGTAAGTTTCTTCCTTTCTGCTGCTGTGGTTGTGGGGAGGAGGAGATGATTTAACATGGGTTACTTAGAATGCTTATGAAAACAGCTCATAATATCAGACACAAGAAACCTGACGTATTATTTACGATACAGCTGGAGTCTTGCCATGATCTGTGACTGAGAGAACATTTTCTTGCGTTGAAACACTTTATCTTGGTTTAAATCTTTAGTTTCCTTGTTAAAGTAACGATAGCTCTAGATATATGCACTTTTGTGTGTCAGTACTATTCGAGTGTTACGAGGAATTTTACACTGGTTTTGCCCCATCTCATAGCACTGTATATGTGTATCATGTCGTTTTAAGCCTTCGTATACACACACACACACACACACACACACACACACACACACACACACCACCCTCACCCATTCATCGATGAAATCCGAGGGGAGCTTTAAAAGCTAGGTTGGGTTTGGACCGACTGCCGCGCGTCTAACCTGTGCGGGTGTGACCCCATGCTGGCCTATTGACCCATGGTCAGTAATAAAGAAATGCAAACAGCAGCAGACCATTTGGTCCTTTCGAGGCAGTTTATTTGTGACACTAACGGTGGAGATAGTGTGTGTGTGTCTGTGTGTGTGTGTGTGTGTGTGTGTGTGTGTGTCCTTTTTCTTTAGAAGGAAGGAAAAGAAAAGAGACAAGAATATTCCCTAGGAAATGTTTGCACTTACAAACGTTTCCATGTTCAGCTACGCGTTTTACGTGTTATAATGAGGTTGATGTCAGTGAAGAGGGATTGATCTAGGGCTGAGGATGCGTTCCCCCTGCCTGCATGCTGAGGAGAGCGTGAGTTTTTGTGGGAGTGAGTGGCACGGTGACCCTGCCAGAAGCTGGCCTTCCTCACGTGCTTCCTTCCCCGCCTGAGCCTGCGGCTGCCTCCGCCTCCTCCTCCTCCTCCTCCCCCACGCCAGGTCTTCTCCTGCACTGTGTATCACCTCAGGTAGTCCCCACTCCATTATCTTCTCAGTTTGACCTTTTTCCCAGGGTATCCTCCAATCTTCCCCCTCTCCAGCTGTGTTCCTTGATTCTTGATTTGTCTCGTGTTTTCCCATCTCTGAAAATGTAAGCTCATTTTCGTTCCTATGTCCTTGTCTGATATCCTTCAAGCTCATTTTCGTTCCTATGTCCTTGTCTGATATCCTTCAAGCTCATTTTTGTTCCTATGTCCTTGTCTGATGTCCTTCAAGCTCATTTTTGTTCCTATGTCCTTGTCTGATGTCCTTCAAGCTCATTTTTGTTCCTATGTCCTTGTCTGATGTCCTTCTAGTTTGGCGTCTCATTGCGTTCTACACCTCAGGTAAACCTTGGTATCTTGATCCTATTTCTTTCGTATTCGAGTTAGCGTATAATCGCCGAATTATATTCCTGCCAGCTTACCACCATCCTTACAGTGTTTTTCCCAACTTGACCCACTTTCTTTGAGCCTATCCCCTTAGCGTTCTTTCATCCCCTTTCCCACCTTTCCCGTAATGCCCTCCCTCTGGAGTAGCATTATTTATCATCGTGAAGGGAAAATGCCACAACCGTCTTTTCCAACCCTTCCCCCCCAACGAATTTTTTTTTTGTCCTATCCCTCGACCGTGGTTGCCAATCTTTCCTCGCGGGAAGCTTGGCTCTCTCTCTCTCTCTCTCTCTCTCTCTCTCTCTCTCTCTCTCTCTCTCTCTCTCTCTCTCTCTCTCTCTCTCTCTCTCTCCTATCCGTCGGCTTCGCCCGAGAGACAGACCGGATGCGATTCGTAAATTCCATCACATTTTGCGAACTGTCGCTATGATCTTATCTTGTTTTTCCTCTTTATATATATATATATATATATATATATATATATATATATATATATATATATATATATATATATATACGTCACAGATGAGGGAAGCTGATTCCCCCTCACAGACGGGAGATGATGGTGCAGGATATCCATCAGAAGGAACAGTCAGACGGAACATTACTATAGGTAATGGTTTGTTATCTTGCCTCCATCTAAGGAGCTTAAGAACTTAGGTTGCTCTTCTCGTCGTCTGGCAAGTACGTCCATCCTCGTTGTGCGCCGTACACGTCTTCCGTATATGTCGCTCCCGTGTACTCCACACAGCTGCGTGTGGTGGCTGTGGCCTGCAGCGGGTGCCACACGGCAAGCCTGGGGTCGGAGATACATTGCCCTCTTTGACGGTCACGAATTTAGAGGTTCGTTCATAAATGTTGAGACTTCGATGTTAAGGATGGCATCGACAAGGACGAGACGTGATTAGAATGTAGAGCTCACCCCACACACACACACACACACACACACCCACACACACGCGTCCACACACACTATCTCCACCGCCCACCTTCCTCCCCCTCCGTTTGTTACGTACATCATCACCGCTCTTCCTCGTCCTCCTCCTCTTCCTCGCCCGACCTTTATATCTGTTGGGTTGACTCCGTGCTCGTTCCTCCTCCTCCTCCTCCTCCTGGCCTGCCGACAGCTCCTCTCCTCTGATGAATCTCCCGGCTCTCCAGCACACAGGCAAGACCTACACAAATCCCACGGTGTTAGGCCAGTAATGGACGTGTTCCCAGATATGTCCATATCTGAGAAGCCGAAGTTATGGCCTCTCTCTCTCTCTCTCTCTCTCTCTCTCTCTCTCTCTCTCTCTCTCTCTCTCTCTCTCTCTCTCTCATATATATATATATATATATATATATATATATATATATATATATATATATATATATATATATATATATATATATATCCCCTGGTTTTTCATGGATGGAGGGTGGATATGAGGTGGGAAAGAGAAGCATACAGGGAGAATATAATTACCAACCAAAAGAATTAGGTTTAGTTTAAGAGCCTGAAGAAGAAGCACGTGTGTTGGGTACGGAGGAGGGAAGAAGTGGACGTGGAAATGAGATTATGGAGGTGGCAAAGAAAAGGCGGTTATGAGAGGAACTTTGGTCTGGGGCGTAAAGGGGTTTTGATGAGGCAAAGAGATTGAAGGAAAAAGATTAAAGGAAAAGAGGAAGTTAAGAAGATAATGTGTTTTCAGTGTGGAATGGAAAATGACAAGGGAGGTGAGAGAGTGTGGGACACGAGAGAGTGTGTGTGTATATATATAATGAAAGCAAACTAAGAGGAACAAGTGTCTTTTGTTAAGAAAATAAAGAAGGATTGCGTTGACTGGAAGTATTATGTTATTATTAAGACACACAGGGTGGGCGGGTGAGCAGGAGACTGAAGGAAGTGGAGGTTATTTTGTATCTGTATGGGATTACGCTCTGGATAAATGTTTGGGTACGAATGAGCCTGGGAAGCTTAACACACAGAACGCCGGTAAATGTGAGACTTGCAGCCCCTGGAGGTTCTTCAGTGAACTGATGGCGTGTCTCTGCTCTTCGTAACCCATCGAAGGGTGAGTCGTGTATTTCAAAGGTCCTAGAGGGAGTGGGATCATTTGACTCAAGCCTCAATGAGGGGTAAATGAGGAGTAGGAGGAGGGGAAGGAGTGTGTAGACGAGTAAGCAATGACTACATTTCCAGTAACGATGCAACAGGAGGCACCGATGTGTGACAGATGTTTGTCATGATTCATCATCATTCTGAAATGTTGAAAGGATTAACAATTGTAAGCGTTGGTACGAATCATCGAGTGTCGCCTGGGCTGGAAAACCATATCTGTGATGATCATTACTGAGACACTCGCCCTTGGCACAGTTTTCATGAGATACGAAAAGGGTGTTGTTTTAGCGAGTGATTGGTGTTGGTGAGTTCGCTATCGTGGCGGGACACAGCAGACGTTTTTTTTGGAGAGTTTAAAGTTATCTTAATGTTCTTACTTTGCCCACAGTGTTCTGTATGACATAGGCTAGCTCACAACACTTATCACTTTTAAGAACTTAAAATCACTTACGTGTCGAGACAGATACTGAAGCTTCGTACTTCCTGTTTTTTCTGAGTCGTATGAGTTGCTCAGTCTCATATCATCCTTTTGTCTGTGAGTTCGTCCCTCTCTTATTCATCCTCGCCGCTGACACTCTATGTGTGCATCCATCTATAGATCATATGATCATGGTGTAGTTGTATAATTCACAAGAGAAGTTAATCTCGAGCAGTGCTTTTAAGAAGTAATCGCACTTCTCACACACTCGTAACTACAGTGATTCTTAACAGCTGTTTCAACGTATTATTCTCATCACAGTGCCAAAGAAGAGAATCGAGACCGTGCCAAAAGCGATTGGTAGTGGTAACCCATTTGAAATTCCCGTAATCCGGAGACAGACATCAATTATTCAACTTAGGAACTCTAACACCTTGTTGGAAAGCTGCTCAGGGTGCGAAAACAGAGAGAGAGAGAGAGAGAGAGAGAGAGAGAGAGAGAGAGAGAGAGAGAGAGAGAGAGAGAGAGAACGAACCCTCCCCGGCGAAAGTGTCTTAACCCTGAACTCATGAGATTACCTGCGGGTGGTTGAGGTGTCTTTAAAAAGAGTTATTGAGGAGGACGAAGTACTCTTTGTGTGTCAGGCCGTTTCTATTAGTGACGGATGACGGAAGCGTCTGCGGTGAACGGTGGTGTGGGAAGAAAGAGCCTGGCGCTGTCGACGCTCTCGGCCACTTAAAGATTTCAATATACTACCGATATCTTCGAGAAGGGTTGGACTTGGGGAGGAGGAGGAGGAGGAGGAAGAAGAGTGTCAGAGTCTATGATAGACGAAAAATTTTGAATAAGGCTGGGCTGGGAGTGATGTGGCAACCTATGAATATTGAGGCTTGTGTGGTTGGAATTCTAAAACGGGTGATGTGGTGGGTCCGACCTTCCTCCTCACCTAAGCTTTGGATGGCCTTCAGAAGCGTAGGGCCGGAAAATTTTTGACACGCTCGGAGGATAGGATCGAATCCCCTCCCCCCTCCACTAAGTTTCTTAAACCTTCGTAAGAACATTTGATTCCAGATAATGACAGCGAAGTGTAAAGTTGATCGTATTTTGTCCATTGGAGTCGTCGCGAATTACAAGATTTAATTGTATTTAGTCCCATTGTAGTCTTATATAAAGTCTGGAGTTAATTCCGTCTTGTTCAGTAGCTTCAGGAAGTATAAAGTGAATCTGATCTTGTGATTTACGTGGATGAGAAAGCAGGAAATTCATTCTAGCATGGAATTAGTTCTATCTTGATCAAAAGTAGACATAACATGGCCAAGATATAAGTAAAAACGCCACTCGTATAAGACTTGCCCGAACATAACAAAGTCAAGATATAAGTAAAAACGCCACTTGTATAAGACTTGCCCGATTCACTGATGATGACCTTGACTTTCATTTTTGCTATGGAATACCTTCCGTAAAAATCTGGCTTCGTCTTCTATATCCAAGCTGTATTGAACTCCTATTAATTCTACTGCAACTTTTTCAGTTTTCTCATGATAAAAAGAAACAAAGGGAACATGTATGAAGTTACGTATTGTAGAGAAGCTGTCGAGTATGCTACATGAACAATAGAATGTCTTTTTTTTTTATTTTTGATCTTTAGAAAAAAAAGATTATATTCTTAATCTTTAGAAAATACGAATAATTCATTTTGACATGTTCGTTATGTTAGGTTTACAATGAAAATGATTTCAGTTAGTAACATCACTTTTTTTTTAAAAAAAGTCTGGGGAGAATTAAAGCATTTTATTGTTTTCGGATTTATCAAATTGTTTGTCGTAAACAGTGGTGTTGTTGGCGCAATCAGTTATTCGGTTCGTTGTATAGGCTTTAGGCCTGTCAAGTGCAAGGGTCAGTAAAAAAAAAAGGAAATTCTTTCACCTGCATCAGGTTCATCAGGTACTAAGAATGATTCGAAGACCACATGCACTCTCATTATACAAGTGGCTCATCAAATGGGAGTTATGATTTTTGATTTAGATGTATCATTTATTTGTTTATTATGTTTGATCGCCATTTCCTGCGGCGGGAAACAGACGAAGAATGGCCCATCCACACATATACACACACACATTATATATATATATATATATATATATATATATATATATATATATATATATATATATATATATATATATTTATATACTAAATTTCCAAGATATTGTGATACCGTGGAAAGTTAATTTGAAGTTTACCAAGGTAACTGATCATCATTGCCTCCATTGAAACTCATAATTTCTTTGATTTTGAGATAACTTATGGATTTCTAAGTTATACACTTGCGATCACCTAGCTCAGCATTTTTCAAATCGTCATAATAACAATGGTACTTATTTCATGAGAGTCCGCGGTGTTGAAAGCACGGAGGAAGAAAAAGGAAAAAGGCGCACAAGGCCAAAGACAGTAAAGCTCAGTACCCGATGATGTATGGGGCTTTGTGAGAGACTGTAAGAGAGGGACTCGTTGCTGGAATGATGAAGGAAGCTCTCCGAAATAGCCTGATACAGGGTTAGTGATGCGTTTAATTCACATCTAAAGTCATTGATCTGTAATGTATTGCCTACGCATATATATAGTCCTGTTTCTTTCAGAAACCCTCTTTATTTTTCTATATTTGCTTGACGTTTGCTTGCCAGGCAAACTGGTTCGGAAGGCGAATGTTTTATTCTTTTTTTTTTTTTGTGGGGAAAGAGTTACCCTCTGTTGTGAATATGTGATGGGGGCGATGTCACTCACCTTTGGCCTCATTGCATTCAAGATTTCTAAACCTCCCCCCAACTTTTTTTTTTCTAGAAGTTGTCTCGATAGGCTTTAGGTAGGTAGGTAGGGAGAGAGAGAGAGAGAGAGAGAGAGAGAGAGAGAGATTAACGGGGTAGACAGATCTCGCCTTGCTCACGATATATATATATATATATATATATATATATATATATATATATATATATATATATATATATATATATACTACATGAAAATAAACTAAGGAACTTTAAAGCCATGAAAAAAAAGGGTAGGGGGGCGGAGGCAAGGTAGGTTTAGAAGACCAGCCAATACCGACTACAAAGATTCTCTTTTATATATATGGGAAAAAAAAAGGTTAATTCTCCAGAACGCCTTTGTTGCAGGTTTCACTTTGATACCTTTGACGGTCTCGGTGCACTATTGATAACGGTGTTTTCCCCCGCCAAGGTAGGGACGGAGTTAGGGGGGCGAAAACCGGGCTCGCCAGTGTAATCTTTTGGATTCCCTCTTTCTGCCTGTGAACTTTTCCTCTTGGTCTGGTGTACGGTCTTGGAGGTCGTGGTGTGTGTGTGTGTGTGTGTGTGTGTGGAGTCATAACAACACTAACATTTACACACACATACGCAGACACACACACACACACACACACACACACACACACACACACACACACACACACACATGTACGTTCTTGGAAGTCGTGGTGTGTGTGTGAGTGTGTGTATGGAGTCATAACAACAATAACACACACACACACACACACACACACGCACACACACACACACACACACACACACACACACACACACACACACACATACACATGTACATTCTTGAAGGTCGTGGTGTGTGTGTGTGTGTGTGTGTGTGTGTGTGTGTGTGTGTGTGTGTGTTCGTGTTGTTATGACCACCAGGACCTCTGTCACTGAAGGGTTTCCTGCAGTTTCAAGGCTGCGCTACTCCCAGTAGCATGGGAAATGGCGCAGTCCTTTTAGAGTGGGAATGGTTTATGCGTAGCCCGACATGCGTCTGCCACTGGAGATGGAAGGACCGAAGATGAAGGACGTAAAAGAATAAAGAAAAAAAAGATTTATTGATAATAGAAATAATGCTTCAGGGACTTAGAAGATACTGGGGCAAGTTCTATTCATTCGCTCACCCGCTGCAAGTCAGCACACGTCAATCGAACATGTAAGAAGGAAGGAAGAGGAAGATGTGTACCTCACCGACGACGTAAACAGTACAAGGATTTGTTCCGGTTTGTGAGAACGACTTTCGCTCTTTCTTTAGACTTTCACCCCAGTTGTAGATGGCGTGAGAGACGAGAGCAGGTTAACGGAGATTTTTCTTTCTTTTCTTTTTTTTCAAGTAAAAACAATAAGGCATGTGAGTTTAAGAAAAGAAAGATGAGGACAGAAGTCTTCATAATAAAAAAAAAAAAAAGGAGGATTTTAAACGATTTCTGGAAAGATTAGTTAGCCTACTAGATGTGATTTTACGGTTTGTTGACATTCAGAGAAGGAAAGAGAGAGAGAGAGAGAGAGAGAGTCCACTGCAGTATTTTCCTATCTTAGTTTCCGTCTTGTTATCGTAGTGTTGTGTGTAGTTTCCTCTCACTTGGATAACGCACCTCGGGACTTAGGCATTTGAAAAAAGAGGCAGCAGGAGGAGAAAAAAAAATAATCGAGAAGGGGGGAAAATAAAAAATCTTCCCAGGAAAAAAAATCACTGGAAGGAATTATTTCCCTAAATAAGTTAGGGAAAATTCTATTACCATATATCTTACGGTCTCCCAGTAGTAGCAGCAGCGTTCATAAGTTTTCCCCCCACAGTCCCTTGGTGACGCATGAGTTTAGGGATCCGAAAGAAAAGAAGGCAAAAAGAAAAGAGAGAAAGATCATGTCACACAAGAAAAGTGCGACAGTGAAAAGAATAGAGAGAAAGAGGGCGTTAAACATAAGAAAAGTGTCAGCTAGGTTTTTTTTTTTTTTTGCGAGAAATAGTTCCACTCTGATGCTGTATGTTGAGAGGGAGGAGGGGTGGGGTTTGGAGGAACTTACTGATTCACTCTCTCTCGAAATCGGTGGTGGAAGAGAGAGAGAGAGAGAGAGAGAGAGAGAGAGAGAGAGAGAGGGATAATCAAAGGAAAGAAAAATGTCTGTATAAAACAATATGTACAAAGGCATGAAGTGAATGTTATTGGGTTTCCACGCCGAATATCTGAGAGAGAGAGAGAGAGAGAGAGAGAGAGAGAGAGAGAGAGAGAGAGAGAGAGAGAGAGAGAGAGGTTTTGACCCTTAAGAACCACAGTATGATAACATATAAAAGGGGAAGGAGGGGAGAAGAGATGATATAAGAACAGCTACGTATATGGCCAAAGATAGCTAGGCTCTTCGTTAGGTCTGGCGAGAAAATATACTACTGAATAAGATGACAAAAAAAAAATTAAATATTTATTTCAACCCGTTCAGCGGATGAATTCGACTGCTGGAGAAAAAATATAATACAAGAAGGTTAACGAAGTTTTGTGAGGAAGCAGACAGGTGTTTGACAGTAACTTCATCAGATAAGGGATTTGATATATCGTAAATGGGTTTGAGTAGCTCAACTGATAAGAGTGAAGGAGATTAAATGGTGTGTTGCGGGAGGACGAAGAGAGCGTAGATAAGAGGAGCCGGGAGTGGAGCCATGCGAGAGGGGAAGGGAGAGGAGGAGGAGGAGGAGGAATAGGGAGGCGTTGCCCAATGAAGAAAATATTTTGAAGTTATGGATAGTCTTCCTCCCGTCCCATCCTGACGTGTATGATGGAGGGTGTGAGTGAGGCCGTCGTCTCGATGGACGCTTGCCAGATATGTGTGTGGTAGGCCGCCAGTCCTATACATAACCCTTGGTGCCGCTTGGTGCGCCATTCCCTCGACATTGTACTGACCCCATAGATTAATTTTGGGACCCCCTCAAGCACATCTCAAGTCACTAGCCTCACACTCGCCTATGTTCGTGTTGTACCCCTCTAGTTCGCCGAGTGGCTGTGATGATGTCTTGTCCACGCCATGTGGCGTGGTAAATATAAGTGATTTAGATATATATAACTCTAGCCCAGCAATCAGCTGTGATTTGTAAACCTAAGACAGTAGCTGATGTACAGTGAGTGATGATGGAACGTAGGTTCAAGTTCCTCTGTATGGATTATGGGGACTGTTCGTCACATCTCCCGAAATTGGACATTTGAATACAGTCAACACGTTTGAATTTCCTGTACGGGCTTTCATTTTTCTTTTCTTTTTCCCAAGAATATTCATTTTTGACGAAAGGTTTTCGTGTATGCGTGTTGAATATGTGGATAAGCGTTCATGCTGGGGGATCTATGTAATGATCCACCCCACACAACAAATAGGCATATGTCACGACAGCCAAACTGACTGTTCTCAATTGTGTTAACCTGACAGTGAATTACAACAGTGTTGGACGGGGGATAACCGTCCCAGCACCCTGAATTTTTAAGGCTGTCACAACTGACGGTATCACTTGTCTGTCCCCAGCCTTGGTTTTGACAGGGGTTCGTGGGGGATGGTTGGGGGTGTGGGAATATGAATATTAAAACTACAGTCCGAATTAAACATTCATGTACCAAAGTTATGCAGCGTTTTGACGGACATGGGAAATACCATCAATGTGGAAAGAAAAGTGTTGGACAGCAGAGCCTGGCCGCTCCCCGCTCCTGCCAACCTCATGTTCAGCTGTCAACCATCCTACCGGGCTCTTCCCTCAGGGGCCAGCCACCGCTGACACACACACACACACACACACACACACACACACACACACACACACACACACACACACACACACACACACACACACCCTTGCCCACACACCCACAAACCTGCACACACACACCCTTGCCCACACACACACACACACACCCTTTGCGACTCACCCTCGTCCACAGACAGTTGCCTACGCACACTCCTGCCCACAGCCTCCACCTACACAGCCCTTCTAATAACCCCTGTCCACACACCCCTTGCCTAGACACCCTCTGCCCAGACATACACCTCGCAAGCGAACCCCTCCACACAAACCTCTACCCACACTTTGTATAAACACAAACTTCACCTACATGCTGTTGCGTCTCAAGCTTTCCTTACTCCTACCCTCTCAAATTCATCCTAGCGTAGTAACTCCTGCCATCACCACTTACCCACACACTGTAGCCTTTAGTATTGTTACCTGCCTACACACACACACACACACACTTTGCCTCACGCGAAATTCTCCCTACATACCTTTACCCTACATGCCCTCCTCACCCGGCCGTTCTCAACACACCACTTCCCAGATCTGTCGTATGCACGCGCCCATCCCAGATATTCCTCTCCACACACCAAACATCCTTGTCCACAAGCCCTTGCCATCACACGCCTTCCAGTATGCTTCAGTTTGCTTACAAGAAATGTTGCCCAACAGACCAGTGACCACACATTCCTACCCATACATCCATGTTTGATGCCCTCTTGCCACATGGCTATCCTCTGTGCATACTCCATTGCTCAGGCAAATCTGGCCATATATTTACCTTTTTTTGTATGTTGTATTTCTGTTCCCTTTCCTCGATATATCGTCTTCAGAAAGGGGCCAAGTGAGGATATTTCCACTAAGGCTCAGTCCTCTGTTCTTAACGCTGCCTGGCTAACGCGGGAAGTGGCGAATATGTATGAAGGGAAAAAAAAAAGGGATTTTTTTTTTATACTGCATCGTACACCCTCCTTAAACCACCCCCTCACGTCCATCCCTATAACCAAGTAACTTTTTATTGTCCATCAGCGCCTTCATCCATCCACCCTTCTTCTTGCTCAGCTCCTCCTGGGCGCTCTTCCCCTCCCGACGTTGTTCGTCAAGATATTCGACGATATTTTGGTAGAATTTATTTCCCCTTGTGCTCTCATTGCATTTCATGAATTTTTGTAGTCTGCCCTGTATTTCTCCTAACTGGACATCTAACCGTTTTCTGTCTCTGCGTATATTTCCCCCCCCCCCCCTCCTCTTCGTTCACTCCTTCCCTTCTAACTGCTATCCCATTGTTGAAGACCTCAAGCTGTTACCGTCAAGCGCTAGGTACTCTTTCGTTACAAGGAGAGGTAGATAAGAAACCAGCTTCCTCATCCCCTCTTATCTATCCACTGTTTATTTTTTATCAGTTTACATCTTGCTGCTGCTGCTTCTACTAGGTACACTCTTCCCCCCCCCCCCCCCCACACACTTCGTTGTGGTACGGCCCTGCTTATTCACTCGTCCTCCGCTTTTCATCCACCACAGCTTCGTTCAGACGGTTTCTTCGTGCTAGCTCTCCCACACACCTCCACCTCCTCCTCCTCTAAACCCCTCACTCACCCACCTCTAGTCACCCAGATCGCACGCTTTCCTGCCTCATTCCTACGGCTAATTTTACTCTCTCACCTTCGCTTCAACGAATTGGTATATATTCTATTTTTTTTTTTCGCGTTCCTCGTATGCGTCTCCGTGCATTCGTCATCTCTCTGTGCCTTCGTCCCAACGCACGTTCCTTATCGTTAACGCTTTCCTCACGCCCCTGCCAGATCTCACCCCCACACCCCCGCCCCAGTGTCACTCCCACACCCCCCATCTGTCCCCACACCCTCGACCCCACTAGACTATTCAATTAAGGGCGGGTAGACAGCGTCAGTCAAAACACTTGGACACGCCCTCCCTCTCTTCATTCTTCGGCACCCACCTACCACCCTCCACCCCACCCCACACACAGACGCCCCACACACACCCACCCTCTCCAGCCACCCGACCCTGAGGGCATGTTAGCGGGGGCAGGGAAAAGACATGAGAGAGAGAGAGAGAGAGAGAGAGAGAGAGAGAGAGAGAGAGAGAGAGAGAGAGAGAGAGAGAGAGAGTAATGGTAGAAATGGTATGTTGAGACTAGCATAAGACAGAGGAACAATCTCTGATCACACACACACACACACACACACACACACACACGGTCCTAGGGCTATTATGTAGATGTCCCCCCCTTGAGACTGTTCAGGTAGAGGAGATGACTGCAACACGTACGAAAAAAGATATTGAGAATATCGGGCAGGCAGGAAGGAAGGAGAAGGGAGGAGGAGGAGGAGGAGCAGCAGTAGCGATGAAAGGGGCTGATCAACAGACGAGGAGAGTAGGAAGATTATTGTGGTGGGGCAGAGACCTTAGGAGAAGGGAGGAGGAGGGAGGGGACTTACAGACAGACGTACCAAGGAAACGAAGTGAAGCCCCCGGGAAGGTGTAGGTGGCAGTGGGAGAGACGGAGTCGTTATGGCAAGGTTAGATGGGATGGTTGATGGATGAGACGCTGAGACACCTGCGCATTATAACCTGCGCGGCGGCATAACTCGCCCATTGGCTGAAGGACGGATTTTATGGAAGGTCAGAATCACAGAGGATGACATTTCAGCGCTGAAGGATCTAGCTTTGGGAGGGGAAAAAAAAAAATTGGTTGGCACCAAAGTTAGAAAACGTGAATAAAGCAGGAGATTGATTGACGTGAATCACAGAAGTTATTTTTTTCGGCTTAGAAGATCATGCAGAGGCGAAATAAGAGCAAGGGGGAAAGGTAAGAAGGAATGCTCATTATAGGATTACGAGAGGGTGTGGAATGTCTGTGATAAGAGAAAGGAGAGAAAAAAAAAATAATGGTCGTTATAAACAAGACTCGAAGGAATGACTTTTTTTTTTTATGTGTTTCGTTCATTTGGAGTCATCGAACCAAGGGGTGCTTAGGTGGAATTCAGTGGGATAGTTTGTCATTATCAAGACAGATTGGGAGAATTTGGATTCTCGTGGTGGCTCGGAGTCGTGGAAGCACAAGTTCTTTCAAGAGCGTGTACAGAAACATTCATTCTACCATTGCGGTGAAAGACAGACAGTAGGATGAGAGGGACGTATTCATTCAGAGGAAGAAGATTTGATCTAAAGATCTGCTGATCAGGCTTGGGGGTTCAGAGAGACAAAAAGCAGGTTCGGACCCTCCCGGGCCGCCTTCGTCTTCTCGTTCACCACCATCACGCCGTCGCACCCTTGGACCACCACATCGTCCCTCCCTCTCTCCTATCCCAACCCTACCCTTGGAAATAGGTTAGTTCCCCCCTCCCTCCCCCTATCCTTCTGATCTAGTAAGCAGTGAGAACCGAAGGAAAGAAAAAGAAAAAATGGGGGAGGAGGTTGAGATGAGGAGCCTGAGAGGCGATGCAGTCTTACTTGGCGATGCGAAAACTGGCAAATTTAGTGACTTTGATCAGATTTTTATTTTTTGGGGAGGAGGGGGTGGCTGTACCCAGAACCGGGTTAACCAGATCCTTATTGTGTTGGGGGTTTGTTTTTTTTTTTAGCACATGTGAGATCTCTTACGGACCCTATGAACCACAGTTGAATTTTGGCAGGATGTGGTGTGTGTGTGTGTGTGTGTGTGTGTGTGTGTGTGTGTGTGTGTGTGTGAGGGAGACCAGTACAGTGTGGGGGTTACAAGCGGCTTCTCGTTGTGTTTCCTCTCCTCAAACGGCTTGCGCTCCACTGCGGTAACATCTCTTGAGTGCTAGAACGACACGACGACACCACACACCACACACCCTCCCCTCACACAACACTGCTAACAGTCCTCATCGCGACGGTGATGAAACCACCATATTTTCCAGGGTCGTACTGCATCGAGGAGCTGGGTGCCCTAAGCGAGGCAAGTCTCGTTCCGTGGTTCCGTCGCCTCGTTGACCGACACTTCTAACGCTGGTGGGAGGAATGAGGGCGTCTGCACCTCGGGTGCCCACGTAACACATCCTGGCGATGGACGATGTCTGGAAACTTGCTGTATCTCGCTGGAAACTTGCTGTATCTAGCCGGAGACGTGCTATATGTAGATGGAAACTGACTTTATCTCACTGGAAACTTGCTGTATCTAGCCGGAACGAACAGGGCAGGCGATCTCGGCTGTGCCAGGACCTGGCAATGTCGACGGAGGTCGGTTGGGACCTGCAGAACCTCCGCTGACCTGAGTGAGGTTCACGTATTTGTGGACAGCCCTCGCCTGGGGTAGAGGCCTCCTAAATGCTTCCTGCCACCAGCGATATCTCTTTCTATCCATCTGTCTGTTTATCTGTCCATCACTCCGCATGTCTGTCTGTGTGTCTATCTATCTATCTATCACTGTCCGTCAGTCTGTTTGTCTGGCTGTTTTTATCCCCCTATCTGTCTGTCTGTCTATGTATCGTAACGGTAAATCCTCGTGTGCCCGTTCTCGACACAGAAACTATGGGAAAGCAGCAGCCAGAAACTTGCCTCGGGTCGAAGCCTTGGTGTAAGGGATACGTGTGTGCATGATGTTTCGCCCCTACTTGTATGTAACATCCAGCCTTTTCAGATATTCTGTGCAAGATGATGAATTGACCAGCTGGTCCTAGTCGCTATAGGACGCGATAATGGAAAATGCTTTGAGGATATTTCGCCGTCGTAATTAATGAACTACTGCCGAGCAGAAATTTCATGGTCACGTCTTCTCTGCCGGCCCAGTCAATCACCTTCTTTCTCTCAGGTTCCACCACTAATAAGAATACGTGTCTCCCCTTCTGTGCCCTAGTGCTGTTTAAGCATTCTTCATCATACCCTTTTCTTATACAGTTTGTCCCAACTGTGATGAACGGAGTAGATTAATCGAATTCATTTCTTCTCTGTGGTCTGATGCCAAGTCGTCAGAGTGGAGAAGTGAACTTGGAGATTTTGAAAGACGCGTCTGTTAGATAAGTGCCAAAGCTGTCAGCTACTGGAGATTAGAGAGAGAGAGCTTAATGGGAGTATACCTGATCGACACACCAATGCTAACCATTAATGTAAGGGATAGTTACGAGGACTATACCACAGATGAATTAATAATAGGGTTACCATAGACCATCCTCTTTTGCATATCGTCAAAAAAATGCACGAGTTTACTCTTGGTCTTAAAGTGTATCTTGTGCTCTGCTGTTTAAGTGTTTGTTAACCTTGGAGGTTTAACATACGTATTCTCAGTGTGACTGATAATGAACCCTTGTTAGTTATTATGCACATATTGTCAAATAGGAACAAATATGAAAAAAGAGGAAAAAAAGATATAGCGTATTGATTTTTGGATTTGCCACCACTAACTGATGCTGGTCTTGGTAGTTGCCTTAAACTCGCTTTACAATTATCATTATTATTATCATCACCGCGTTATCAGTATCGTCTTTATTATTATTATTATTCTTACTTTTATTCATTACTGTAACTTTATTGTATTATTGATATTGTCGTCACGTGTGTTATTCTATTTTGAGTTATTCATTAATTAGTCAGAGAGCTCTTTGATGCTGAAGTGTGTGTATATATATATATATATCAATCTTTTGCATATTAACTTAGTTAAATAATCCATTTAAGCGATACCTGCCACGGAGATGAAAATGTGAAATGGCATGAGAAACACGAGTGGTAATTAGCGGGGATCACCTGGATTTATTTATATCCCTTGATAGTACAAACAGAAAAGGCAAAAAAGATCCTTTGTAATTAGATATTATCTGAGTTAAAGCCGGGGAAGAGATTGATGCAGCAATGTGATAGGAATCTATCCTGTAATCGTGTTGGAATTACCGAGTGTCATCATTTGGATCGATTGCCCCGGTAACCTTTTGGATCAGGATGGTGGTATACAACCCTTTAAGCACGACCCTTGGGTATGATAGAGTGACCTTTGACCTAACCCTTAAGGGGGGGGAGGGTAGTTTAGTTTAACCTTTTTGCTCAGGATGGTATACAACCCTTTAAGCACGACCCTTGGGTATGATAGAGTGACCTTTGACCTAACCCTTAAGGGGTGGTTTGGATAGCATAACATATCGTCTCAGTATCAGTTGTAAGGTACGTACGACCCCACTGTTCGTGAACTGTGTGGCCAATGTTACTCTAATGAACACATGACGATACGTCATGCGTGAGCATGGAAGTTAAACACGATGCGAGCTTATAACATCTTTATCATTGGAATAACTAACTTATCGTGTATGCGATAGGAGAACAGAGATTTGTTAAAGAATACTAAACTTCTCAAACGCAGAAGGTCCGGTATACATTTTCTTCTTCTTGGGATACGTAAGACACGGTGATTCACAGCGGCAAAGATGGGGAAAGAGAAAGTGTTCGCCCGGTCAGTTGTTGGATTGCCGAGTGTGTCATCATAGAGGGCAATGCTTGGGAATCCTCAGCTCCATGGAAGGGAAAAAGGTATATGCGACATAGTCCTCACATGACACGTAGAATTCTTGGAAGGTTGGTTATGTAGTTACGTTACACGCGCGTATGTATATATATATATATATATATATATATATATATATATATATATATATATATATATATATATATATATATGTATTGTTACATTCAACTACTGGTCTCCTACCCCCCCCACACACACACATATATATATATATACGAGAGTAGCAGTTGTGAGGCCATGAATATATGCATACAGCTGTAGCTAAGGATTTAAATACCTCATATCATAATAATGATAATAATAATAATAATAAAAAGTCTTCCAGACTTGGTAATGTTTATATTTGCGTGTATTTACATAAATATTTTGGCTGGAGGATGGATCCCAGGAGCAGAAGTTGTTGAACAAAGCGATGCATATAAATGAGTTGGTAAAGTCTGGCTCCGGGTTTGTCAGGTTTTAATGAAAGAGATGCGGGAGGGGGATTTATATAGGAGTCTTGGAGTTGGTGGTGGTGAAGAATCGTGTGTGGATCACATTCTCTTGAGAAGCAGAGGGTACGTACTCGTGAGGCGTTCGGGGAGAAGCTACGTAATACCAAACACTACGGATCATAGATGGAAAGATTGATGAGATTTGTGAATGGAGATACAGTGAGAGAGAGAGAGAGAGAGAGAGAGAGAGAGAGAGAGAGAGAGAGAGAGAGAGAGTGAGAGAGAGAGAGAGAGAGAGAGAGAGAGAGAGAGAGAGAGAGAGAGAGAGAAGGAGAAGGAAAGTTGCTATAGGAAGGAATTCGATGGTTGAGGCATGGCGTCAGAGAAAGAAGATGCGGTGATGTGATGAATTTTTAAGGGAAAAACACCTCCGTGGACTCACCGAGGCGAGTTGAGGGTGAGAGAGAGAGAGAGAGAGAGAACCGCCACTCTCCCAGCAGGGTTCACCTAGCTGTTGGTAACTGGTTTATGGTGTTTCGACAACGGAACTAAACTCACCCCCCATCATCATCATACCCTTCCCTCTCATACGATCTTCCTTGTAAAGTTCACTTATAAGGGTTCCAACTCGCTCCCTATCATCATACCCTTCCCTCTCATACGATCTTCCTTGTAAAGTTTACTTATAAGGGCTCCAACTCACCCCCCATGATCATCCTACCCTTCCCTCTCATACGATCTTCCTTGTAAAGTTTACTTACAAGGGCTCCTTCGACGACACTCGCTCTTGTATTAGTGCTTCTGTTATATCGCCTCATCGTATATCGTCATCATCTAGTTACTCCATTTGATATAATCCTTTTGTTATCCATTACTTCACTCGTGATGTAGTGTATCTCTTCGCCAGTTATGTTATACATGCTTTTGCTGTCCATGTGGGGGTCACTGGTGGTTTAGGAAGAACCTTATACCAAATGTCGATTGCTTTGATAACGTAACTTTTTTTCTTTTTTTTTAATATCCATCGCCAGTCATAGTTAATTGCATCTATGTTGTATTGAACTATTTGATGTAACAAGTCAGCATTGTAGGGTGTGTGTGTGTGTGTGTGTGTGTGTGTGTGTGTGTGTGTGTGTAATTACCTGTTTATACTGTACGTGGAGGGACGTGTACGTTTATACTCTCGTAGGGGAACCATCTCTCGTTTGTGTGTGTGTGTGTGTGTGTGTGTGTGTGTGTGTGTGTGTGTGTGTGTGTGTGTATGCACCACGCCCTTCGCTGATAGACCAGGGGGCCTGACCATGGGGGTTATGTCCCCGAGTGTAGACACCCTAGGGAACGTTCGAGCTAAGAGATACGATCAGCGGGTCTGGCTGGCTGGTTGGCTGGCCTCGTCGCATTTGTGGGGTCGCCATTTCGTTGCCAGCCGAGGGAAGGATGAACGGCTAGGCCGACTGAACCACTACACTAGCCATAGAAATGTCCTGATGAGACTCAGTTCAGTGTATGGAGACGCTAGAGTAACAGGACGCATCAGTGAAATGACTGAATGGCAGATAAATGCTTACAAAGAATTGAACTATAAGATTTGTCGAATGCAAAAGAAAACTTTTGTTAAAAAGAAAAGCACATTTTTTCATTTCAGACATTTTGAAAGTCGTGTTTACTGAATTATATACAGTCTTATAAGGTAAAGCATATTTTTTTTTCTTTTTTTTTTTCGTTTTGGGATACGAAACTGAAGCAGATGCTATTTCTCACCTCGTGATGTACTAAGAATTGGACGGCAGTGTGACGTAATTCGTCTGCCCTTGTATTAAGCAAATCATTTCTCAGGCAGGGACGGTCATCTCTTGTCACTGGAAATGTTCAGTTTTTTTTTTTCTTTTTTCGTATTTTGAACAACCTCACTGTCCTTAGCGTAGCTGATGATAATATCAAATGGTTCTCGGTGGACAGGTTAATTGCTTATCTATAGAGTAAGGGCGCATCCCTTCATTTCACCAAGTTTATATGCTAATAAGCAATGAATGTAAGGCTTAAAGTAGATATCGAAATCTGCCAATTAAGGAACCACATAAATTCGTAGGTAAAAGGACGGTTACACGTATTACATGGGGATCTGTGTTTCTGCTCATTTTCCTATTACCAAAATGGCGCCCCTGTCCCATTCCAAAAAAAAAATATATATATATATATATCCTTCTCATCGACCGGGTGTTATGACGGGCCCCTCCAAGCCGCGCAGATTCAGTGAGAGACAAGGAGGACATAGACGCAGGTCATTACGGCGCCCTGAACAAGAGGAGCAGACCAGAGAAAATCGCGAGGGGGCGTCCACGGGACTCCCTCACTCCCTCCCTCCCTCACCAAAAAGGGTCCTCCGCCAAACCACCTAATAAGCACGGTGACAGGCCGCGACGACAGCCGGGGGGAGGTAGTTGTACAAGGCAGTTGTGGTTTAGCAGGGGTGGGTGTGTGTGAGGACCAGGGAGGCCCCATAGGGTGTGGTGTGGGAGGCGGAGGAGATGGTAGGCTGTGTGGTATGAGGGAGGCGGAGGAGATGGTAGGCTGTATGATATGAGGGAGAGAGAGAGGGAGGTGGGGAGAGAGAGGACGAAGACGGTGGGCTGTGGTATGAGAGAGGAGGGAGGGCAAGGTAGAACGGGAGGAAGGGTAGGCTGTGTGGTTTGGGAGGATGAGACAAGACGGGACGGAAGAGGGAGACAAAAGTAGGGGGGACTAGTTTTATGGCAGGTTTTGTGAGGGAGGGGTCGACGGGAGATGTGTTGAGAGGGAAAAAGAGAGATGAGGAGAGAACCGGGAATTGGTCACTGAAAGGACAAGAGGTGAGTAAGGAGGTGAGGACAGATGGGAAGACAACAAGAAAAAATGGAGGAAGGATGAAAGGAAAGGACACAAGAGTAATGAATTTGTAGATAGAGATTGAATTTGGGTTAACTATGGAAGAGGGAGGAATAGAGGGATGAACTCACGGAGAGGAGGATATGTGCTTTCCTGTGAGGTTAGACAATCATTGCTGATAATGATGTCTCTTAAGATTATCTGCATCTAATTGGAGATATCTTAAGATTATCTGCATCTAATTGGAGATATCTTAAGATTATCTGCATCTAATTGGAGATATCTTAAGATTATCTGCATCTAATTGGAGATATCATTTTTTTAGAGAAAGATATTGATTTTTTGTGTTTTTTTTCCGTTTCAGAGTTAGGATAAGTTCGTTTACCAAAAATCTCTCTCTCTCTCTCTCTCTCTCTCTCTCTCTCTCTCTCTCTCTCTCTCTCTCTCTCTCTCTCTCTCTCTCTCTCCATGCACCACGCATGTGTCAATCATATAACATACCGTAAAAAGAGAGAGAGAGAGAGAGAGAGAGCCCCCCCATTCTTTTTTTTTTTAACCATATACGAAATGATTTTGAAACAGTCATATTAAACAGATTTATAGGGGGCTTTCTGATTTATAAATGATATTTGAACGGTTTACAATTATTGCGGTAACGGGTAAGGGAAGGGACGCCTGACAGAATGGACAGAAATGTAATATACTGTCCTCAAACTGACAACCCTGCTACATTTTTATTTTCCCATTTTCATATATACATACAGACACAACTTGCCAACGGAGTAAAGCGCATGTACCACGCTGGACAGAGGGGTTAATATCATGCTCTGGCGGTGTGACTGCTTGTGCACGACGGTACGACCACCCTTGAGCACGACGGTACGACCACCCTTGAGCACGACGGTACGACCACCCTTGAGCACGACGGTACGACCACCTTTAAGTTCGACGGTGCGACTCTTAAGCACGACAGTACGACCCCGTCAGAAATTGCGGACGAACCTTTTAGCGCAACGGCACGACCCTTGAATACGACAGTACGACCCCGTCAAAAACTGTGGACGACCCCTTAAGCGCGACGGTACGACCCTTGAACGTGATAGTATGATTCCTTGACCACGACGGCACGACCCTTATGCACAACAATACGACCTCGTCAGAACTATGGACTACTTCTTGAGCACGATGGCACGACCCCCTGAGCACGACGGTACGACCCCCTGAGCACAACGATACGACCCCCTGAGCACGACGGTACGACACTGAAACACGACATTACAATCTTTTGGGTAAGACGCCTAGGTTGTTGTCCCCTTTGCAAGACACAAGTCACAAAAAAAAAGTTTTCTTGGAAGTTTAAAAAAAAAAAAAGAAAGGTTAATGGGGCGTGATTTCGTATTTCAGTTTTCTCTCGTTTGCGCAGGCGCAGAATAATTCATTGCCCTGGGTATTACGTTCATCAGTTACCTCGTGAAATAAGTCTGTTGGGTGCAGTTATGTTGCATATTTTACTGAGAAATTTATCCTTTTAGCATTTAGTTATTATTATGATTATTATTATTATTTATTATTATTATTATTATTATTATTGATATTATTATATCTTGTCGCTTTGCCCTGTATTTTATATATATATATATATATATATATATATATATATATATATATATATATATATATATATATGATCGAATACGACAGCATATTTATTGTTATTAATGTTCATTTTCATTTCTAAAAAACATGCTGTCATATTGAGTTCTATATGTATTAGAGAAAACCTACTCCCAGCTTACACTAATATATATATATATATATATATATATATATATATATATATATATATATATATATATATATATATATATATATATATCACTTTAATTCTGTTAATCAAATGCTATATTGTCATGTGATTATTTCTCTTTTCCAGGTAATGCTGCAGTCCTCGTGTGTGCGTGTCTTAAGTCAGCTTCCTCTTAGATAAGTAACCTCATATTCTTCTAGCCGTAGTTCATATTGTACTTACACACACAAAAAAAAAATCTTACTTAGGCTTTGCGAAAATGATCAGTAGTTCCTACTACACGTCCAGGGAGAACGGAGTTAAGATTCTCATACTTGATCGAAGTGGCGTTTCCGATTGTGTTTTGATACCATGCCCCACTACATGGGAGGTAGCTGCTTGCTTGCTTGCTCTGCCTCTCCCTCCCACATTTGAGTATCATGATTATAATTGTTTCCTCCCACCCCACCCCACTCCCACCTCTTTTACGAAAGTCGTTCTTGTTCACTGTTAAGAAAACTGATGGATAGATTATGTGATGATGAGATAATTTTTTTTTATTTTCGTCCCTGCTGTGTGAGAAGATCTGGCTACCTCGAGTTTAGTTTGGGTCACGAGGAAATTTCTAATTCATCTCTCTCGAAAAGACGGCATGTTCAACTATAAATCACCTCACCTTGTTGCTTGCGCATACATGAATACAAATGGTGATTATACTGCTTAATATTACGAGCCTAGATTAACATGCAAATCTCCATATATATATATATATATATATATATATATATATATATATATATATATATATATATATATGTATATATATATATATATATATATATATATATATATATATTTATATATATATATATATCAATTACTATGAATTGATGGAGACTGATATTCGATTAAAGATGGTTCCATTAAAAGCATGGGAAATGAGTACATAAAATTATACATTAAATTTCAACCAGTTCAAAAAATCTGTTCATTGTAATTTGCATTTTTTTTCCCAAGGAGTAAAAAAAAAAAAATTTGCCTATATCGACACGCATTGTGACCTAAAAAATAAATTAAAAATCGCTTCACCTGATTGATACTCCGGTCTTCAGTATATCATTAATTTGATTTTTAATTTTTAAAAAGGTTTACTGTATAGATGCACATAGACAAACCCATTTCATTGATAGCTATGGGTGAGGGGTATACATAATCTAAGAGGTAACTGGACGCAAAGGATATAGCGTACAGTGGGTTCAATATATCGACACAGATAAGAGCATGGGACGGTTTGGAATTAATTACCTTAATTGGTCCACATTAACGAATGATCAGGTGTGCAACGAACGTCCCCTTACGTTCATCCCTGTAAACTAGTCATTAGTCACCGTTCAACGCCCGCGTTCAACGTAATGTAATCGAGTACCTTCATTTATCAATAGTCTTTCTAATGATAAGTTGGTTAACGGATATTGTGGGATTAGCATGTTGATTTTTATTGATGTAACAGCAAGCAGCACGACTTTTGTGTGGATAATGTAAGTATGTTCATATATATATATATATATATATATATATATATATATATATATATATATATATATATATATATATATGTATATATATTTTTGGACAGCTTCCGTAATACGGGGCTCCACAGATATGCAGAAATTTTTTTCCCCCAGATATTCTAGATGTGGAAATGAGTAAGTATATTATGTAAGTATTATTATTATTATTATTATTATTATTATCATTATTATTATTATTATAGCGTTTAAGTAGTATATAAAGTATATATATACTATGCTGTCATATTGATTTATAGATTTAATTATATTCGTAGCTTCCAATTTCCATGTCATTGCTTTTTTTATATGTATATTTGATTTTCTTTATTGATATATCAATCAATATTCGCCATGATTTTCTTAAATTTTTTCCCCCCCATTTATACATGTGATTTTCAGTTTTCCTTCCCCATTAAGACGAATGTTTTAAGTTCACATTGTCGCCTTGTTCTTTCGTCTCGCTTCATTCATGACGCTTCATTCATCACCGAAGAAAGAATTGTTATCGTGTATGTACGTTATCAATGATCCGGTTGGACATTCCACGCCCTCTCGGCTACTGATATAACACACAGGGCAACTGTGCGATAAGGAAGGCTTTAGCGGAATGAGGCGTTGGCCATTTTCTCTCTCTCTCTCTCTCTCTCTCTCTCTCTCTCTCTCTCTCTCTCTCTCTCTCTCTCTCTCTCTCTCTCTCTCTCTCTCTCTCTCTCTCTGTCCACGTGACCTATCATACTCACACTTACGAGGCGGCCTCCAAAGTGACCCATCATACTCATGAAGCGGCATCCAGAATGATGTGGTATGATGCTCATACTTCTGTCATCGGTCATATTTCTGATATATGGCTCATACTCTCTTGATCTGTCGTTCGTATTTATGGTAAGATACACTTATTCTTGACATCAGGTATCACTTTTAGTATATCACATATATTCTTCATTTTTTGAGGTATACTACACATGCTCTTGACATTTTGACATATCGCACATACTCTTTGACATTTTGATATATCGCACATACTCTTTGACGTTTTGATATATCGCACATATTCTTGATTTTTTTAGTATATCGCACGTACTTCTGACATTTTAACATATCGCACATACTCTTGATCTTGTAACATATCGCACGTACTCCTCGTCTGTAAACATATCGCATATACTTTTGATTTTTTTTCTCTTCCTCACCATATCCCGCACATACGCATGATCAATTTTAACCCGTACTTTTTGTCATCTGCGTAGCATGATGGGCATTAAGGCTTGTCGTTGTCTGTGTACGTCCGTCTGTCGTTGCGATGCCGTAGTCTAACCTGCAATATAGAACTTTTGATCAATATAGAACTTTTGATCGTCGCCCCAAAAGTTCTGTTTCGGACACTCGTGGAACTGTACACACACGGTCGTGGTCCATCATTACCGTGAGAACTGATGATTACCATAAGACCCATAACTTTCTAGTCTGAATTTCTAAGGAAATTCCGCCATGTGCATTATCGTATTTAGATCACACACACACACACACACACACACACACACACACACACACACACACTAGGGATTTCTCCCGTGGGTAATTTTCCTCCACCTTCTTCCCGGCAACATCTTCCTCATCTTTAATTTCCGGATTCCTTACACCCCTCCACCTACCCAAGATGCTGCAACCATACGTGCCTCGCCCATACAGGTCCTCTCTCTCTCTCTCTCTCTCTCTCTCTCTCTCTCTCTCTCTCTCTCTCTCACACACACACACACACCATCGTCTACCCCCCTCTCGCTCCATCGTGTGCCAATCCGTCCACCGCCGTGCACTATTGTCCAATGGGGGAGATTTGGAATGAAAAAGAATTTAAAAGTAAAGACAATTTTTTTTTTTTTGTAAAAATCGGCATGACGCGTTGTGCGAACGTCATCCGCGCCGCTCTCATTAAAATTCGAATCAAACGAGAGAGAGAGAGAGAGAGAGAGAGAGAGAGAGAGAGAGAGAGAGAGAGAGAGAGAGAGAGAGAGAGAGATACGCGTGCGTACGTGGAGGCGGGGTTTTGTTTTGGCCGACAGAGGAGAGATAGAACACGCGGGGGACACTCTCTCTCTCTCTCTCTCTCTCTCTCTCTCTCTCTCTCTCTCTCTCTCTCTCTCTCTCTCTCTCATTCCCCGGAAGATAGAGAGAGAGAGAGAGAGAGAGAGAGAGAGAGAGAGAGAGAGAGAGAGAGAGAGAGAGAGGGGGGGGGGGAGGGGTTGTGGAGGCGTGCGTCTGCGAAATGATTATTGTTATTATTATAATTATCGTAAGCCTCTCATTACTGGACTGGTATTATTCTGTTGTTATTGTTGTTTTTGTTTTTTTTTGATAGCGAGTGTAACCGAAAATGGGAATATCAATTATTGGTATTCAGTTGGACCACCACGTCGCGGTCTGTGTGGAGGTTGTAGACGGATGGGTTGTGATTCATAACCAGGTATTCGTTGCCTCGCTCATCCTCCGTGGGTCTGTGGGGCGCCTTCGTACCGTCGCGCATTCAGACGCTAACGGGTCCCGTACTAATTAGGGTGCACTCGCAAGACGTACACAGTGTGCTGATTTTGAGCGAGTGCTCTTGCAAGGTACACAGTTCGACTGATGTGTCTTCTCTAGATAGCTGAGGGAAGCGTCTCCTTTCCTCCTCCCTCTCCTCGCTGAATTATGTGGGTGTCTGAGAGATGAACGAGTAGACTGAGTATTCGTCCTGCTCCTTTCTCTCTATGTATGTACACAGGACTGTCCCTCATGAACATGTCTCAAAAAAAAAAAAGAAAAGGAGTTCATTTTCATGATGTATTCGCCTGACGCCTAAGGATCAGTGGTATATGATTTCTATGAGTGATTAGTTGTTTATGCACATTTTTTTTTTTTTAACGCACGTCCTTGCCTAACTCGTTTTCTTGCCTTTGATTATCTAGGAGTTCGTTCCTCCGCTCCTTCGTAATGATTACGAAGACCTTAACACCGACTTCAACTGTTCGGCCTCCCTTATTCTTCTTCTTCTTTCGGCCTCCCTTATTCTTCTTCTTTCGGCCTCACTTATTCTTCTTCTTTCGACCTCACTTATTCTTCTTCTCTCGGCCTCACTTATTCTTCATCTTTCGGCCTCACTAATTCTTCTTCTTCTTTCCTGTTCACTTATTATTCTTATTATTCTTTCGGCCTCGCTTATTATTATTATTCTTCTTCTTCCAAGAGTTTGGGGAACTGTAGATGAAACCTCAGACCCTTGGATGAGTCCTGGGTACCGTATACAAGCTTTATATTAGTCGTGTTTTGAACCTGCATGTATCCAGGACTTGCTCTCACGCTGAACGAGAGAGAAAAAAAAAGAAAGAAAACTTACTTCACACCGATTAAGCTGAGGTTTATTGACACTGGTCAATAAACATCGATGATGCTTTGCTAGGAGTAGTATGGAACTTGGGTGGAAATAGTATGAGACTTTACTGGATATAGAAATCCAGATACAGATAATACAGTAATACAGTAATACAGTAATACAGATGAAGTGCTTCTGAAAATGAAACTTATTTGTAGAATCACTGACGTCAGCAGCTGTCTGTGACAGCCAGTCATTTCACCCGTTTGTAGCTCAGTCTTGTAAATCAGTCTTGTATAATCCTCCTTTGTAAATCAGTCTTGTATAATCCTCCTTTGTAAATCAGTCTTGTTAGATCCTCCTTTGTAAATCAGTCTCGTTGGGACGCCCCTTTCAGTACCCCTTTTGTAAATCAAGTCTTGACCAAGTTTCGTTTCTAAGTCAGTCTTGTCCAAGGTCCCCCTCTTAAAATCATTGTTGTGCGATCCCAATTTGTAAATCAGTATTGTGCAATCGCCATTTGTAAATCAATCTTGTCCTTAGCCCCTTGGTAAATCAGTAATAACCAGTCGACCCTCTGTAAATCAATCTTGTCCTTAACCCCTTGGTAAATCAGTGATAACCAGTCCACCTTCTGTAAATCAGTCTTGTCGTAACCTTGATCGTAAATCAATATTCTGAGGTGATCACAAGGAATAGCATCAACTTGGGTTATTACTGAGGTATTATAACCCGATACGAGCCAGCGGTCAGAAAATGTATCCCGCACCGAGTATAGAAAACGTGTATCGGAGTAGGAAAGTGACGCAAAATGTTTCGTGCCATTTCATTGCGACATCCGCTATGTAGAATATCGAGGTGGATTCCATTTTCTACAATTCCCAATATATATATATATATATATATATATATATATATATATATATATATATATATATATATATATTTTTTTTTTTTTTTTTCATACTATTCGCTATTTCCCGCGATAGCGAGGTAGCGTTAAGAACAGAGGACTGGGCCTTTTGAGGGAATATCCTCACCTGGACCTCTTCTCTGTTCCTTCTTTTGGAAAATTAAAAAAAATATGTATATATATATATATATATATATATATATATATATATATATATATATATATATATATATATATATAATATAGTATCCCTGGGGATAGGAGAGAAGGAATAATATTGCCCACGTATTCCCTACGTGTTGTGGAAGGCGACTAAAATGAATGGGCTCTGTAGGACACACAAGATTACGTGAGGAATTTCTCCGATATATTTTCAGCCTTATTGTCTGGATTTATGTCACGTACCCATTGATCATTAATATCATTATGCTTGCCATCATTATTAGTATCTGCATTAGCATTAGCATTGCAAGATCACGCAAAGGGAATGGCTATTCTACTCTTATCGCGTAGCGAGAAGTTGAAGGGAACAGGTCGACCTACCGTTTGATCTTCAAATATTCCGACTCGAGTACACAACCCGGTTCTTTTTTTTCACTTTTCTTTCTTAATGCCGGGTTGTTTTATGTATACTGGATAACTTGACTCCTGATACGCCGTTATGTGGCTGTATCAGTCAAGTGGGGGGAAAAATAATTCGCATAAGCTCCATTTTGGACAGGGGGGGCCGTTTCAGTCCTGGCTGGCGGAAAATATAATTAAACGTTTTTTAATTAACTGGTGGAGGGTGATTTTCAGGCCATGATTTTTACTAGTGATATAAACTTTGCTCCCAGTGCCCGTAAAGGTCTTTGGAAACCCTTGGGTTGGGGGAGGGGGGTTAGATGTTCTAAAACAACATCAGAGAGTTAAAATGTAGTTCAAATGTAGTCAAATGTAGTTGAAATGTAGTCAAATGTAGTTAAAATGTGGTCAAATGTAGTTAAAATGTGGTCAAATGTAGTCAGAATGTAGTCAAATGTAGTTAAAATGTGGTCAAATGTAGTCAGAATGTAGTCAAATGTAGTTAAAATGTAGTCATCACGCTAGGTAATTTGTTCGCTGGAGGTTTGTTGTTCTCCTTTATCCATTGTGCTTCAAGGTTTTGTTGAGGTGGGGCTCGGCTTTTTGTGCCATAGGGTCACAGATGCGCGGGGTCGAAGAAGGAAAGTGCGAGAGCCGTTGCTGATTTGATCCTTCCGTTGGTTGAAGGAAAGGAAATAGGAAGAAGAAAGAATGGTATGATCTCAGTGGAAGCGGATGAAATGATACTTTTACAGCGTCCGGATCACACTGAGATTAGAAGGAAAATAAGATATATCAGAAACTAAACTCGTGAGAGAGGAGGAGAAGGAGGAGGAGGAGGAGGGGGAATTGTCAGAAATGGCGTTGAGGTCAACGGAAACGAGTCGTGGGACAGAGCTATCGCAGTGGAATTAGAATGATATCGTCTTTGACACGGATACGTACAAAGCCATATCGGAAATCATTTGCGTGCCTGTGTGTGTGTGTGTGTGTGTGTGTGTGTGTGTGTGTGTGTGTGTGTGTGTGTGTGTGTGTGTGTGTGTGACCGATCAGCTCCACACTGCGATTCATACTCGAATCATTTTACGATTTTCGAAATTCGGGGGAGCAATTAATCCTTTTGACACCCTGCATAGATAGTCACCATTTGCATTTTTGATCAACGAATATTCTTTTTTTTTCTCTCTCTCTCTCTCTCTCTCTCTCTCTCTCTCTCTCTCTCTGTCTCTCTCTCTCTCTCTCTCTCTCTTCTCTCTATCTGTCTGTGTATCTTTCTCTTTCATCATCTTCTTCTTCTTCTTCTTCTTCTTCTTCTTCTTCTTCTACTTCTTCTTCTTCTTCTTCTTCTTCTTCTTCTTCTTCTTCTTCTTCTTCTTCTACTTTTTCTTCCTCTTCTACTTCTTCTTCTTCTTCTTCTTCTTCTTCGTGAAGAGAAGAGAAAAGCTACCTACTATCTCCCATTTTTCAGAGGTCAGTCATTTTGGGGAGGAGGAGGTGTGGTGGTGAAAATGCGTTATCATGACGTACAGATTTAAACTGTGAACCCGCGACATCTGTTTTGAAGTAGTTGTTTTGAAAGCGTTGCAGCGAATGGAATTTGTTTCAGATTTATTTTCATTCTTTGTTGTGTAAATTGAGCGGCCCGTGGCCCCCTAGCGGAGCAAATATAATCATAGAATTACAAACAAGAAATGCAGCTCTCACTCGTCTGATTTCAGACGCAGAAGAAACGCGTGCGTAATCGGCGCTCACACACGCGTAAACGCACCTCCGAGAGCGCATACCACACACACACACACACACACACACACACACGCGGGCTTCCATAGTGTCGTGGATAAGCGTTACTGACCATGAGTCAGCACGAGTCCCGCATGTGTTCGAATCCTTGTCGTGGCAGTCGGCCCACAGCCAACCCAGGGGTTCATCCTCCCATCTCGGGGGCTGGTCGATGAATTGTTGCCTGGCTGTAGCATTTTCTCTCTCTCTCTCTCTCTCTCTCTCTCTCTCTCTCTCTCTCTCTCTCTCTCTCTCTCTCTCTCTCTCTCACTCTCTCTCTCAAGGACATCAGGTAAGCAGCGACGGGTCTGGACGGCTCTTGGATGGGTTGTGACCCCTTGGGAACACCAGATATCCTGGCGGTGCGCGCGCTAGGCGCTAGCCCGGCCAAAGCGGCGAGCGTCCGTCGTAAGTACGTACTCCTCGGACGCACGCTAGTTGCGGTGCTCCGTCGTAAGCTTCTACGACATGACCGAATTCCACTGCCCGTGGGTACTGCTGGAAGTTGCTCTCCTTCACCCGGTATCATCTCTGTAGTCATCTCGGCTGGGTGGTTGTGTATCAGTATATCATAAACACTCGAGGTGCGAAGCAGGTCAGGGTCAGGTCAGGTCAGGTCAGGTGAGTTAGGCCAGGATGCCTTAGAGAAGGCAGAACCGTCATATTGTCTCGCCTTGCCACAGCGAAATGCGACACCCACCACTAGTAGCAGTCGTTGTTCTCCTTACACAGTATCGAAAGCATATTAAGTAACGTTTAAAGTTGATGTAGATTCATGATTATAAAAGTATGGACATCGCTTGACGTCTTAAAGTCAGAAATTCATGAGCTGGCTACATATGTTCAGTGGGATGACCCGCATGTGATCGTCATGTAAGATGTAATATGTTCTGGGGAAAAAAGAAAATAGATAACCTTTTAAGGATATTGGAAACCCCACAGCACAGCACCACGAGTAGGACAGGTTACGTAGCAGTAGTGATGTTCAAGCTGTGTACGAAAGGAAAAAAAGGATTTCGATTGAACGTTGTGAGGGATACAAACATGGCCGGTATTTGGATCGGCATACAAAACCCCCCTTTAAAAAGAGATCGAGGAATACCATGATCTCCTGCAAAGAGAATTGGCAGATGGAGTCTTCTAGCTGGAGTGAGGCATGGAAAAAAAAAAAGTATTGCCACTGGAAGTTTTGATACTACTCCTCCTCTTCCTCCTCCTCCTCCTCCTCATTGGGCCAGACACTGAGGGAACACTGGTTGGATACGTCTGTATAACGGTGATTTCAAGCATACCTCCTCACTCGATATACCTCTTCGTATCCCCTCGAGTTTCCCTCTGTATATTCTCAGGAGTTGAGAATCGCCGCGCTCTGCCTCTTGAGATAAACTTTCCCATTCTCTGTTATCGTGTTTGTATGACCGATTTGAATGGCAGTGTTCCCTTCACTGTTCCCCCCTGCTGTCGTTTTCTCTCTGCTTCAGACCAGATCAGGGCCCTCTGACAGCAAGTTTATATATATATATATATATATATATATATATATATATATATATATATATATATATATATATATATATATATATATATATATATATATATATAAACACACCGTCATTTCATTACAACTTTCCCTTCCTCCACAACCTTTTTCGCCCCCGACCTTCTTGTCACTCCAAACTTTGCTCTCCTGCAAGACCTTCCTCATACCTGTGTTCTCACCATCCTCCTCCTCCTCCTCCTCCTCCTTCGCCAGGTGTTGTCTTCGTAAAATCATTCCCTTTGACAGTAGTAAATCAGAACCTTCTTCTCTCCGGAGCCTCATCACTTATAATAGTAAGTCCCTATCTCTAATGGAGTTTCCAACGCCAAACATTTCTTTTTATGAATTTATTAAAGAGAAAATTTCTCTTCTTTCAAGACGTCTTTTAAGGGAACAGCTCCTCCCATGTAACGTCCAGTCTGTAAAGAGCTCCCTTTCGTGGGCATAAATCCTGTTTTCTTGGTAGAATACATTACTCGAAACAATGTAAGACGAAGAACTGAATGAGCACAAGATGAAAAAAAAGAGGAAAATGTCAAGTACATAACATTCAAGTAGAGAGCAGTTAGAAAACACCGTCATGACAATACAGTCGAAAGATCACTTAACGATATTCGAAATATTTATATAGAAACCAGAGGTTTCACATAGAGAGACACACACATGCGAAAGAAGAAAAAAAGGTGCTAGAAACCTTATATCCATCAGGGTCTCAGGGACGGGCTACCGCCAAAAGGTGCTAGAAACCTTATATCCATCAGGGTCTCAGGGACGGGCTATCTCTAGAGACCCGAGTCATCAGGATATTTAGAATCAAGACCAGCTCACCAGAAAGTTAGATCGTTCAAGGTTTCTTACTTGCACAACTTTCCTCCAAAAGTTAGCTGGTCGCTTGCCTCTCTACCTCCGTCGCTCCTTGCAGTTCTTCTACCCCGCCCCATCCTGCACTAAAAGGCAGCTTAGGGATTAAGCAAAGTATGAATGAGATTATACACCTTTCCATCAAGTGCCTTCTCCAGCACCTCAGAGACAGAATATGTGTGTGTGTGTGTGTGTGTGTGTGTGTGTGTGTGTGTGTGTGTGTTTAATGTTTGTATGTTATGGGAGAGAGCTATACATTCGCGTCGCCCCGCCTCTTAACATTGTATAAACAGTATTTGCCATGTCTTTACACTCGCGTAGTGCCTGCCCCAGGCTTAAGCTACGTCCCTATTTATCGACCAGTTCCGAGAGGAGGGTGAGCCCATGGTGTTGGTGTAGGTAGGCCGACTGCCTCGCCCAGGATTCGAACCCATGTTGGCTTGACCCCTGGCTTCGGGGCCCAGATGTGTGTGTGTGTGTGTGTGTGTGTGTGTGTGTGTGTGTGTGTGTGTGTTATGCCCATTCGTTTCAGTGTGTATTCTTAGTTGTGTATATATATATACCACTCGCCCGTTACTGATCTCAACTAGGCATCTATTTGAGGTCACACGATATCTTGCAAATAGAAAGTCTGGCTGAATATAGTTACCTAGTTGTGGAGCAGAAGTCTTAGAAATTCGATCATATCTTCCACAGCATCACAAACTCTCTCGATCCACTGCTGCAACTGGTGGTTTGAGCGTCACACTCCGCTTTCAGAAGGCTTCGCGCTTTATAGATACGCAAATCATACCCACAGGGAGCTCGACGCTTAAGCTTTCTTAAAATGGAAAGAAAAAATAGTATCCAAGTTTTCTTCAGTGACGAGACTTACAGAGCCTCTCCAAAATATGCATTAGGAAAATGGCACATTCTTCCAGGGCAGTTCTGCCTCGAAGTTAGGCACTTCGCCCCCCCAAAAAATAGAAAGAACGAAACGATGAGAGCGTAGAAGAGTTTAACCCCCCCCCCCTCCTCCCCTTTTCCCTCCTCCTCCACAAGTTCCAGAATGACTTGTGTTCTTCGTCTCCGCTTGTAGCCAGCCTCCTCCCAACTGGTTCGCGCTGTGGGAGGAAGAGAGAGGGAATAAGGGGGAGAGAGAGAGAGAGAGAGAGAGAGAGAGAGAGAGAGAGAGAGAGAGAGATAACGAAGCTGAGGGAACTTAGTCTGCACTGCTTGACAACCTTGTGTGTGTGTGTGTGAGTGTGTGCGTGTGTGTGAGTCGGTTAGAGCACGAACAGTACGAAAGATGGAGGAGGAAGAGAAGGATAGAGGAGGAGGAGAAGGAGGAGGAGAGAGGAACATAAGGATGGCAGACGATGATGGTTTAGGAAGGGAGGTGAGGAGAATGGGATGAAGGGATGGATAAAGCGATACACACATTAACATCATCTGATTAGGATATAGAAGATTAGAAGAATGTGGGTATGCAGGTGATAAGAAGAGGTATGCAAAACAAAGGAAAGGTTAGGAGCGAACGTATAGAATGGAATACGAAGGATTTAGGATTAAGTATAGAGAGGAAGCCGATGATAGAGAGAGAGATAGACAGAGAGAACACGTACCAGTTAGTACATACGACGATATTCTGCCAAAATGGCAACCACACTTTGTGCTTGATGAATGATATTCCATTCCCTTCTATAACGAACTGTTCTGGGTTCGTATGGGGCTGACTTCAACTCCATGTCGAGCATGCATGAAATAGCGATAGGAGGAGGAGGTGGTGGAGGAGGAGGAGAGAAAGCATGGATCTTAATGAAAAAGGGTGTAGAAAGATAAGATATTGACAGCTGGAACAGACAACCAGGGGAATAACTGGCGATGTAGGAATAGGGAAAACGAATGAGGGAAAGGGGAGTGATAGATGGAAGTAGAGAAGTAAGGAGTGAGGGAACAGGAGAGTAGTAAGGAGTTGATAGACACCTCTGAGCAAAATGCTTAATGATTTAATCATTCAGTGGGATAACCAAACGATTGAAGAAGACCTCTTTAAAGATTAGTCGATTAACAATAATATAGTTTTTTAGCGTTTCATCTTGATGACTGTACCTGTTCTTTTAAGTCCTCAGGGGAAGAGACGTGAACCCCTAGGGCGATCAAATACACAGCTATTGCACTTGCTACGTTTGGTTATGTAACTGCAATACGTCCACAGCTGTAGACAGCTTCTGAGTCATTAAGCAAGATTAAAAACTTGCTGGGAGTTTTTTTTTTTTTCTCCCCCCCGTGGAAAGGTCCACCCAAGTTAAGGGAAGAAGGTGGTTCGGATCAGTTCACAACAGACGTGGGGAATTGAGCCATTGAGGGGGACAGTCACCAGTCCTTCTCTGGACCACGTATGGAGGAATGAGGTCTCCATATACGGAGGGGCAGACGACCAGTCGTCCCCTTTATATTGTGAACGAGAGAGAGAGAGAGAGAGAGCCAAGGTTGTCGTCCCAATTAAAAAGTCGTGTTTTACCTTCCCAGGTGCCAATTATACCTGGAGCTGGTGGTAAGGGGTCGGGGGGCGATGCAGACTTGAGGGAAGCGGGTCGGAGCGAGCAATTAGGGTTTTAGGTTTGAAGGCTGGGAAACAGAAAGGGATTTACTCGTTAAGTGTTCTTTTTAATTAGGGTCATATAGGGCTGGGATGGAGGGTCGGTAAGAAGTTTAGGAGAAGTTAGTGTGCGTGTGTGTGGGTGTGGGTGTGTGTGTGTGTGTGTGTGTGTGTGTGTGTGTGTGGATGGGTGTGTGTGGGTGGGTGGGTGAGTGTTTGTGTGTGTGTGTGTGTGGGTGGGTGGGTGAGTGTTTGTGTGTGTGTGTGTGTGTGTGTGTGTGTGTGTGTGAGTGGGTGTGTGTGTGTGTGTGTGTGTGTGTGTGTGTGTGTGTGTGTGTGTTGTCTCACCGGAGAACTGGTGGAGTAAAGAGGTGATTAAGGAAACGAAAAAAGGAGATGAATTATAAACGAGATTGGAAAACTGAAAGGCCAATAGGTAGAGAGAGAGAGAGAGAGAGAGAGAGAGAGAGAGAGAGAGAGAGAGAGAGAGAGAGAGACGAGTCATATCGGAAAATAAGAAGGTATAATGAGAGGAAAAATAAAAGAGTCTGGTAAGAAATTAAGGGAAAGGGGAACCAGCAAGAGGCTTGCAGCATATATTAGAGAAATAGTTTGCATACAAGTTTTTTTTTTTCGTTTTTGTAATCTTAGAGGATAATGGGGGATGGGGTGGGCGGGAGGGAGGGGAAGTAGTTAAGTGTGTGAGGGGAGTGAGTAGGGGGGTGTATGAGGGTAAGGGTGGAACACAAGGGTGAGGGTGTGAGGGAGGGAGAGTCAGGTACGGAATATATAAAGAGAGAGAGAGAGGGAAAGAGAGAAGTGGGTAAGCTCAGCAGATTGCTCTCTCTCTCTCTCTCTCTCTCTCTCTCTCTCTCTCTCTCTCTCTCTCTCTCTCTCTCTCTCTCTCTCTCTCTCTCTCAGGCGGGTAAACTCAGCTGTTTATCTTCCTTTCCATTGTTTTTTTTTGCCGTGTCACACGCATTTGTTTTCTCTAAACTTTAAATAGAAAAAACACACACACGCATGAAATGTTCGGCTTAGGATATTGTTACGTAAGGGGAAGTCGAGAGATTGAATCGCTGAAACTGATACTATTTCGTTTATTTTTTTTCGTTCATCTTCTTCTTCCTCTTTAGAAAACCTGCCGCGACACATTTGTTTCAGGATTGAATAAATTCACATCCAGACGACGGAAGGAAGGAGAGCTGTCGCAACCTTAGATTGTACTAATTACAGGTTACTACCAGACTGGATATCCTTTTTAAGGTGAGGTGATTCGGGAAGTTAACTGGCAAGAATTGTAGATTAAAGGTTCAATGTGAATGTCATATAGTTAACCTGGTTTACGATCATATGTATATATATTTTTTTTTCATACTATTCGCCATTTCCCGCGTTATCGAGGTAGCGTTAAGAACAGAGGACTGGGCCTTTGAGGGAATATCCTCACTTGGCCCCCTTCTCTGTTCCTCTTTTGGAAAATTAAAAAAAAACTAGATGGGAGGATTTCCAGCCCCCCCGCTCCCTCCCCTTTTAGTCGCCTTCTACGACACGCAGGGAATACGTGGGAAGTATTCTTCCTCCCCTATCCCCCTATATATATATATATATATATATACATATATATATATATATATATATATATATATATATATATATATATATATATATATATATATATATACATTCTCATTAATTTACCATCAACATTGTTCCAGGAAACAAAAACAGACCCCAATGTAGTATACTTGTTTACATTCATCTCTTGTTGTGAAAAAAGGTTATATATGTATATATATATTATTTTTTTTCCACCTCTTTCCCTCCCCCACACCCACTCCTCCCTCCTCCTCCTCCTCCCCTCCCCCACGCCTCCCCAATAGGAAACGAGAGTCGTGCCTCTGCCTTAAAGCAGAGCGACCGATCGACCTCATGGGGAAACAGACGTGCATGATCAGCGGCACGGGAGGAGAAGTGTGTGTGTGTGTGTGTGTGTGTGTGTGTGTGTGTGTGTGTATATATAGCCTCAATGACCATTATTTTTATTTTTCTTCCCTCCTCAGACCACCGACTTGATCACTAAATTTTGATTAACACGACACACACACACACACCACCTCCCTTATATGTATATATATGTATTTTTTTTTCCTAAGTCGCTTATGGTGTGGAACTCGAGAGGAAGAGATTGAGAAGAAAAAAGGAAGGGGAAGGCAGAGGGAGAGAGGTAGGTTTAGGGAAGGAGTAAAGATGGAATAAGAGAGCTTTAGCGAGAAGGGAGGGAGGAAGGTGGCCACAGTGGACGGCAGCCAGCAAGGGGAAGCACGAGGGAAGTTTTCACTGGGTCTTAGTCGAATGAAGACTCCAAGAGATTAAAGAGTAAGCTGGAAGGAAGAGCCGGAGGTGGGGGTTGGTGGCTTGCCGTCATGGGGGGGAGGGGACTTATTAAATGATGTTTGATCTCAGGTATATGGTCAGGGTATTTTTGAGAGGAGGAGGAGGACAAGGAGGAAGAGGAGAAGGTTGAGGAGGTACGAGTGAGGGAGGAGGAGGGTGGGATGATTTAGGGTGAGTGAGGAGTGAGGAGAAGAGGGAGAGAAAAAGGAAGCTTCATGGGAGGTGAGGGTGAAAAAGGTGATCTTAGAATTATGGTGAAGATAGGTAGGGAAGTAGGTAGATAGATGGATGGATGGATAAGAGGTTGGAAGGTAGGTAGGTAGGTAGGAGAGAGAGAGAGAGAGAGAGAGAGAGAGAGAGAGAGAGAGAGAGAGAGAGAGAGAGAGAGAGTAAACCGGACAAGAAAGGTAGATAGAGACAAAGGAAACGAGCGATGAACATTAAGGGAAATATATCATGTAGGAAATACACATTGTCACAACATACAAGTAACGGCCATAACTTAATTACTTCCCAGCTTTGATAACACTGTCAAGAGACATTAGCGTTGATAACCCTGCATGGAGACATTTACGTTGATAACACTGGAAAGAGACATTTACGTTGATAACACTGGAAAGAGACATTTACGTTGATAACACAGGAAAGAGACATTTACGTTGATAGCACTGGAAAGAGACATTTACGTTGATAACACTTCATGGAGACATTAACGTTGATGATACTGGAAAGAGACATTTACGTAATCTAGTTTACATAAACTCCGCGACATGGTAAACACGATCGTAGAATTCTCACAGGCAGATTTACATGCGAGCAGCCAATAAAAAAAAAAAAATCATTAGACTGCTGTTTCCTTTGCGGTGCAGTGTACGCTGGGTAAGTTGTGAGTTTTGTTTCTCAAAAGACTGGGAAGTGAGGGCAGTAGAAGCGTGGTTTATGATGGTCTGCGGTTTCTAGTGGCCTGTAATGGTCTGTGGGTTTTTTTTTAATGGTCTATGGCCCTTGGTGGCTTATAGTCTCATGATGGTCTGTGGTCCTTGATGGCTCGTTGTCTTTGATTGTTTATGCTCTTGTCATGGTATGTAATAATCTAAGGTCTTTCAAGGTCTGTTGTCTTTAGTGGCCTGTGCTCTGTGATTAGTCTGTGTTCTGTGATGGCATGTGGTCAGCGAGGGTCTGTCGTCCATGATGGTCTGTCGTCCGTTTTGGTCTGTGGTCCGTGGGTGAGGCAAACTCCTGTCAGTCCTTCCATTTCCTACTACCACCCCCCCCCCCCCCCCCCCCCCCCGCAAGCACACCCCCTGAGGTTTGAAAGTTGAGTAAGAATTTTCATTTGATGTTCCGATCTACCGTGGGTAAATGTGGCTTAATTATGTTCATAAAGATTACTCTTAAGCTGCGTGACGAAAGCTAAATTTCGAAACGTCATCTGTGGATGTCTGTTCAGATGTAGCTTTCCGGCAGCTGTGTGTGTTCCTGTGAAGAGGTTAGATCCTGGTGTATATGTCTCGGTATTTCTTATTTCTCTTTTCAAACGTTTCAATTTCTGTGTGTGTGTGTAGGCACACGACTGCAGGCAGCATCTTGTAATACTGCAATTCAAGAAAAACGTTTGCTTTTAAAGTTTTTTGGTCGAGTAACCGGGTCAATTATCTTTCGATACATTGTCGTGAAAATCTTGCCACGTTGTTTTTATTTGGGTGGTTCATGGTGAGGGGAGGAGAGGAGGAAGAAGAAGAGGTCTGGACAGAAGAATATGGCAACAATCGCGGACCAGGAGACAGCTTTTACAGTGTACACAGACGTACGGTGCTGGTTTCATAGAGGCGTTGCGGACGGTCTGCTGGACACGTGTGATGTTTTTTGGGTGCCTTTGATATGTAAATGTTATCCCCCTACCCCACCCCACGGCACACTAGGGGTGACTTTATGGATAATGTTTGTCGTTATTTTTAAGGATGAATATTGGCCAAGTTAAGCTCATTTGAATCGATGGAGGACTGGAATGTGTTTCTGGGTTTCGAGGCTTCGCCGAAACCAAATATGTTTCATGACATAATTGTGCTTATTTCGAGGACTTGAATATACCTGGTGCTCCGTTGTCTGTATCATATTCATTTTGTGTGTTGCTTCTCTTAAGCGTGTGTGTGGCATTTGGTTATATCTGAAGGTGTTGACTTTGTTCGGTAGTATCGATGTATATTTGTTGTGTGTGTGTGTGTATGTGTGTGTGTGTGTGTGTGTGTGTGTGTGTGTGTGTGTGTGTGTGTGTGTGAAGAATCGTAGAGAATTGCTTTGAACGCACTGAGGCTTCGACATGCGTTAGGTTGGAGGCGACGCTTGTGGTGTTGGTGAGAAGTAGGTCAGTATGTGAGGACAGTTTGACTTCACCAGGTCTCGCATTTTGTTGCCTAATCTGTTACAGGTCTGGGTCAGGCCTTTTTGTACCTCATGCGGATCTGTGTAGGATATGTTCTACTCTCATGCCTCGTGATGTGAGAGCTTCTGGTGCCTAATCCTGTTACCTTCCCTTGTGTCGCTGGGGGTCAAGTCTCCCTCACGAGCGCCACGGTAGTGAGTTTCTACGTCCGAACTTATGTTCCTGTGTTATTCTAAGCTCCTGGTTCTGAATGCCTCTGTTTGTACTGAGGCGGATGTTCGGGAAATTGAAAGCTACTATTTGAGTAGCGTCGTCCGCTGTGATATCAGATGCTCCCTACTGCAGGGCGAATGTCTGTTGTCGTATATGTTACGATTAGCATGAGTGCCAGAACGCCACCTTTGGGCACCCCGCATACCGGAAAGGCTGTTTTTCTGCCGTTGGAGAGTTCGTGGTGTTTGTAGATGGTTACCCATACACAGAATTTTGCCTTAGTTCAGTACGTTCTTGATTTTCTTCATCGAGATGGATGACTGGATGCATGACTGGGATAATCTCAAAAGATATTATTGTTGCTAGCTTAGCTTGGGCGTGTGCTTGGCACGGGCCCATATTATGACGGCTCATCAGTTCCCTGACGACTGAATCTCAAGAGAATCTAAGATGGACTTTTGGTAATGGAACATTTCGCAGTAAGTTTCATATTCAGGAGGTATCTGCTGTAGATTTATATGATGTCTTTCCGCCATTAGAATATCCTAATGAAATGGGTTGCCGTTGTCTTAGTACACATAAAAAAGTGTAATGTATTGAATAAAAAGTTTAATGAGTGTGTAATGACTTATGACATTTTTTTTCTTATTTGATGTTGAACATTTAGCTATAGATAAGAACTAGAATTGTACAATTGTGATTTTCTTTTCGTGTCCATTCAGTAGTATTCATAGCAGGCAGAAACGCGAGCTTGGTAAGAAGATATTTGATAATGAGCACAGATATAGAGATGAATAGATTTTGACTTGTGTTACCGAGTAAGGTTTTGGTAGATGTAGAATCGAGAAGTGCGAATATACTCTGTAAAGATCATCTACCTCTGTATTCTGTGTCTCGTCTTTTATTCTCTAATACTATCCTTAGAAAAATAGCTTTTTATAGCTAGTTTCATCGTTTTTATCTCTTATCATTCTGATGCCGACTGTTTATGACGTGTAGAAAACGTGTAGCTAATTACTCTGATGTCCTCTGTTCACTACCCGGTGGTAATTACTCAATATCTTGAAAGTAGAAAAAGCGATTTGTTTTCTGTTTGAATTTGCTGACGTATACAAAACCAGGGCATATGTAGCGGCCAAGGTAAACCATGGAGTTAGTCTGTGTGGGAGTTTGACTTTGGAACACAGGTTTTGCGAGCGGATGTCTGCCAAACTAGGCCACAGGTCGCCCGCCTATCTCTCTGATGCTGTCTGGCTCTGAGGCGGTAATGGCAGGCAGGTTCGATAAAACAAAGAGCCGAAGTTACGCCATCCATCTCCAACTCTCTATCCCTTATCCCTTCCAATCCCACTGCCCGCACTGTGTTCTCGAACCATGGCTAATACATTTCTCCCTCCCTCCCTCCTACATCTCTTACCCGCAGTCACATTTGTTTCCATATTTCTCGCCAGTTAACGGTGGGTGGGTGGGAGAAAAAAGTGGTATTAGATACACGGAGGAGTTGAATGAAACAAGTTATCTGCATTGGGTCCGCCACGCTCGCTGAAGTTCCCCTTATTGTCGCGTTGTGTGAAGTACAGAATTAGGTCCGCCCATGTGAAACCTTTTTTTTTCTTTTTCTTTGCCCTAGACAGTGACTCTTATGTGTTGCACTGCCCCTCCGTGTTGTAAGGGCGCAAGAAAGACGTTTGAATGACTTGGTTACAACCAACTGACTAACCAACGAACTCCTGCTGCTGCTACACCATAGTCCTTCACAGATCCCGAGTCGTACACGAGTTGTGAAAAAGGAAAGCTCGACCAGTGGAACCGGTGGGATGAGGTGTCCACACTGATGCTCCCTCCACCCGCGACCCATCGCTGTTATCACCCATTCAAGGGATATTTCTGGTGTTCCTGTGGCACTGTCCACCCCGGCACAGTTTGCAGTGACTGTGTCACGGTTTGAACTCGTATGGAGGGTGGGATAAAGAGGAGGTGGAGGAGGGGTGTAAGGGGATTGTATTCGAGCCATTTCTCCGTCCCTGAATGCTCCTCACTTGGATGGATCCCTCAGCGGCGCCCACCTACTCCTAACCTAACCTACTCCTACCTCCCGTCCTTGTTTATCTTTATCTCCAGTGATAAGCGACGTGTGACACTTTCCGTTATCCGTGCGACGCTGGGAAATTTTCCGTGATGCTGTCGCGTGCGCTGAGTTGGTCGATGTCTCTGGTTAACCTCCTGCACTGCAGCATGACTCTGGGGTGTTGACGATGGCCTGGCCTTTATCCTGGCCTTTGAATTAAATCTGTTTACCTGTCGGTTTTCAATAGCAAGTACAGAGTCTTGATAAAGGTTTATGAAACGACACCATTAGCATATTTAAGGCACGCCTTGGCTTTGCTAACTGCTTGTGATATGTGTTTGTGTGTGTATATATATATATATATATATATATATATATATATATATATATATACTTAGGCGTTACGTTTGCCACTGTCATATCTTAACAATGAAATTAATGAAGTCCTTTAATGCAGTAGGACGTTGTAATTATACAAAATGGAGTGTAGAAGATTTGTTATAGACATTAGAATTTAAGACGAAAAGTAATAGTCTCTCACGCGTCTCTCGAAAAGATTATAAAAGTTTTCTTTTTCTCTTTTTTTTTTTTATGGAGTCAGAATTCGAACATAGAAATCGTAGAAAATGTGACACGCTCGATGCCTCCAACAGTTTTCTTTTCGCTGAGAAGTCGGGACCCATAATTCACTCTGGTAGAAAAGAGATTCCACCAACTTTCCCCTAGACATGTGAATTCTTCCCTAACTAGCGACCCATTCACACACACACACACACACACACACACACACACACACACACACACACACGCCCTGGCGGCCGATGGAAGGGGAACTGGCAAAGACTAGGTGGGTTGGTGGGGAGGGGTGGAGGAGACCACCTTTTTTTCTTTTTAGGGCTCCTCTCAGCCTGAATTTTATGGTAGAGGGAAAGAGAATGTGATAATTTTTATTTTCATTCCAGTTGGATCGAGAGAAGAATCTGGATTTTGACAGATGGGAGGAAAGTCGAAAAAAAAAAAAATCATAGATATTTGGTCCTGGGCTGTTGCACGGGGGGGCGTTCGATTGATATACGATCGAAGATCGTATCACATCGAGATGATCATACTCAACCCAGATGTTTTCAATTGATTCCTTATGGTTAAGGATCGGATTCTCTCCAGTGATGGAAAGCGCACCAGTGCTGGTAGGTAGTGTGCGGGGAAGCTGTCCCTTATTGGAAGAGACATATGACTGTGGCTTTGCTTGTGTGGTTGAAGGATTTGACGTCATTCTCTCGTTCTTATGAACTCACTCAGTGTTTGAGGTCGCACACACACACACACACACACACACACACACACACACACACACACACAAAAGAAGGAACAGAGAAGGGGGCCAGGTGAGGATATTCCCTCAAAGGCCCAGTACTCTGTTCTTAACGCTACCTCGCTAACGCGGGAAATGGCGAATAGTTTGAAAGAAAGAAAAGAAATATATATATATATATATATATATATATATATATATATATATATATATATATATATATATATATATATATATATATTCATACATAGTTTGTTTCCTGTTACTAGTTTAACTGAGAGCAATACCATGACTGTTTCAATTCAGCTTAAATTGATACAGACTCCCAGCGGCTTCTCGACTATATCTGTATATCTGTTTTGAAAACCATGTTGCCCCGTTCGGCTGGAATTAGGTCAGGATGTAGTTAGTGTGTCGATGAAAGAAAGAAAGAAAGAAAGAAAGAAGAAGAGTAGTTGAAGTTGGCACACGAAAGTGACACGTGGAAAGTGACGGGGGTAATCGCGTCTCTCTCTCTCTCTCTCTCTCTCTCTCTCTCTCTCTCTCTCTCTCTCTCTCTCTCTCTCTCTCTCTCTCTCTCTCTCTCTCTATTCCTTGCTTCCCCACGTTCGTCCTGGACACCCCCTCACTCCCACCCTGCTGGCTTGGGCCACTCTGCAGTTTTCTCCGGCAGTAGTTTTCACAGGGCGGCCCTCTCCCTCGCCCCTCCCGTTTTCTAACCGTTTCCCCACTCCCTCCCTCCCCTCGCCCCACATCCCTCCCACTACCCTCCCATCGCGTGTTGCTCTTTCCCGAGATAGCGAGGAGAGGGCCGGGAAAGAAGATCTGGAAGAATTTCATTCCGAAGGCCCATGGTGAAGGAGGAAGGAGGGAAAGGGGGTTGGTTTCGTACTTGTAATGAGATGCAGCGGTCCTTGTTTTTTACGCATAGTCAAACAGATGTCTGGAAGATGGTTTTGCATATGATGTTCGCTATGAATAAGAAATTAATGGCTCTCTCTCTCTCTCTCTCTCTCTCTCTCTCTCTCTCTCTCTCTCTCTCTCTCTCTCTCTCTCTCTCTTCACGGAATGTCCCTCTCGAACAAAACGATACCGCGCGTGTGTTCGAAGTGTGCGCTGAAGACATATACTATAGAATTTTCGTTTGTTGGTGACCTTTGTAACCCGAAATACGACTGGTGTCTTAGTGTCTTACTCCTGCAAGGTATTTTTTCTTTTATTTTTTTTCTTAGGGGTGGGGATTGGTGCTGGTGTTCCGGGACGAAAAACAGAGGCCAAGGGATTTTTACTCGAAGTCATCGTGAGGGTTAGAAAAAAGAAAAAAAAAAGACTCACTAGCTGCCAGAAATCTTGAAGCGTGTAATTACTGAATTTCAAGAGGGCCATCTCCGTCTTCTCTATCGTTCTGGCGCGTTCAGGCATAGAAGATGGGATGTGTAGTGAACGCTAGTCAAATATTCTTTGCTATATACCTGAGACTGAACGTATATGTATATATATATATATATATATATATATATATATATATATATATATATATATATATACATACATATATATAGTGTGTGTGTGTGTATATATATACTTTAACTAGTGCTTTAAGGGCTGTCGAGAAATGTAAATAGTAATAAAATAATTTTTCGTGTGTGTTGCATCTTGTCTGTAATGACTGTAGAGAAATAGGAGTTGAACACCGTCATATTCCTCTTTTAGAAATAGCAAGAACCGAGCGACACACACACACACACACACACACACACACACACTGATGCGTTGATGTCCTGCTTTACATGCATCAAAGATCATCAATGGTTGGTGGCCTTCGTCATGCAACACGAACGACACCGTCGCATTAAGAGCTCCGCTGTGTCACTTGTACAGTTATTCGTTTTTCAGTGATGTTTACAAGGGTGAGAGGATTGTCACGTGGGTTACAGCTGAGTGAACCATTGTTCAGTTGTTATTCATGTATGTTCGTACTCTCTCTCTCTCTGGTGGAATGACTTGATTGTTCCTAAAAGCCCTTAAACGGTAAAGTCCTTAAATGGTAAAGCCCTTATACGGTAAAGCCTCTAAACGGTAAAGCCCTTCAATGGCAAAGCCCTTAAACGGTAAAGCCCTTAAACGGTAAAGCCGAGATACGGTAAAGCCCTTAAATGGTAAAGCCCTTAAAGGGTAAAGCCCTGATACGGTAAAGCCCTTAAACGGTAAAGTCCTTGATCATGACGTTACCAGAAATGAATGCAGTGATACGACCCTTAGGGGTTTGATATACCTTTAGCCTGATCATTGGAGAGGAGTCGGGTCAGAGGCCATGCCAACTCGAGGAAGGGTCGTAGCGTTGTTGGCCACGGTACCCGAACCAGGTACCCATTTACCGAACTGCAAAGACGGGAGGATGAACAGCTGGGTTGACTGTGGGCCACCTGCCTTTTGAAGAAGTGGGATTATGAAATAGGTAGTAAAACGGAAGTTATACCACCATGATTACTACATGATTAGCATCACAGATCATTTGAGTGGTTAGAGTACCAAATTCATTGTATGATACTCCTTTCAAGCGATGGAGGTATTATACGAGGGGTGTAAGTATTATGTAAGAGTATAATCGCTTGGATAATTACTGTGTTAGTAGCATAACCGCAGTGTAAGGGGTATAATTCTGATGTAAATGTAAGTTGTTGTCACGGTAATGAGGTAATTAATGTGAATAACGGCAGAAGATGATACAGTTAGCTTGTATACACACACACACGCGACTGTGTGTGTCGGGGAGGGCAGCGTAAGTTAAAGGTTTCTCCACATATAGTAATCGCATATATATATATATATATATATATATATATATATATATATATATATATATATATATATATATATATATATATCAGCTGACTTATATTTCGATCTTGTATCTCCCCTGATGATGTGATTATTAGACGAAAGTGAACTTGGGAACTTATCGTGTTTCATTTTCCACATGGACTCATAAGAATATATGTGTGTGTGTAGGTGTGTGTGTGTAGTGTGTGTGTGTGTGTGTGTGTGTGTGTGTGTGTGTGTATGCGTGTGTGGAATGCAAACTTTTACAACTCTCGAATGAATGGAAATTGGTATGTACCTGCACATGCAGAGACCAACAAGGATTCATCAGTCTAATATAACAAACAGTATCGTGTGCCATATAATCTCGATTAACAGTCCAATACACGATGCGCGTAAGGTCCATTGCAGGGATGGCTGTCCCCGAGATATCATCTTATGTAGGCAAAGTCTCTAGGT
>NC_092261.1:9842696-9972696 GCF_036320965.1 Panulirus ornatus | reverse complement strand
GTCACATAAACAAGATATTAAGATAAAATTCGTCACATAAACAAGATATTAAGATAAAATTCGTACCTAAAGAAATTTGCTCTGATAAAGCGATATAGAGAAAACGTATTCTTGAAGTGAGCAGAGTTATTGATTTTACAGTTGTTTATCGATTCCAATGCTACGTAAATACATGCGTAATTGCCACAGTGTATAAGAGAAAATAGAGAAACAATCGATTCCAATGCTACGTAAATACATGCGTAATTGCCACAGTGTATAAGAGAAAATAGAGAAACAGTCGATTCCAATGCTACGTAAATACATGCGTAATTGCCACAGTGTATAAGAGGAAGTAGAGGAACGCAAGAGTGAGTTTGGATGTTAAGATTTTCTATATCCAGACTGGCCCACACCCGCTGCTCATTGGACCAAATATCAGTAAAGGGGGAAAAAAAAAATAGGAGTATGATGAATATTCAGTGTCAGATTTCCTCCCCATTGCACAAAATCAATTCAAGTTCACCTCACTCTGACCTTACTGTGGTCATCTGTCTTCAAATCAACTGTTCAGGGGAAAGAGCTCTGTAGCTGTTCTTTGCTACGTGCACGTCCCCCCCAGTGCTAAAGTAGGAGGAGGAGGAGGAGGAAGAGGAGAAATAGGAGGAGGAGGAAGAGGAGAAATAGGAGGAGGGAGGAGGAGGAGGAGTGGTGAGAGAGAGAGAGAGAGAGAGAGAGAGAGAGAGAGAGAGAGAGAGAGAGAGAGAGAGAGAGAGAGAGAGAGAGAGAGAGTGGAGCATGCTGGAGGAGGGGTACCATCCTTTTAGAGCGGAGGAAATGGCCGCTTGAATAGTACGTGTGTGTTTCCTGATGGAGACCGATGGTGACGCTGGTGAAGGGGACGAGAGAGAACAGTGGTAGTGGCGGCACTTTCAGCAGAAATACCAGCAGCATTAGTTAGTAGTAGTAGTAGTCTTAGTAGTAGTAGTAGTAGTAGTAGTAGTGGTTCTAATCACAACAATGAGAATAGCATCAAAGTCTTAAGAAAGTGTACGTTTAGAATTCTCAGTAAGTTATAAAATAGTGACATCACATGGAAGGCGAACTTCTCCAGCGGATGAAATTGCTCAGATATCATTCGTTATCAGTGGACAGAGAGGGACTCTGGAACAAGAAGTTCCTCTAGACAAAACATGCAAAGATGCTGGGGGCTTCGACATAGTTTATAAAGGGACATAGACTGCGACGGAACCCTCCCCCCATTTTAGATTGTACCAATGAGACACAGTGTCTCATAATACACTGTATAGGAAGCAGTTCTTATTCAAAAAAACTGGTAGTATCTCTCGAGTGAATGCGGCTTATTCATATCGTGTCGACCAAAGATATGACGAAACTGGATACGATGGTGAACTAGAAAGATTGTTAAGTATCTAACTGCTCATATCACGAAAGGAAACTAACTAACTATCCAGACACTAAAAAAGAAAAAAAAGAGCAAGCTTTTAAATGACTATCAAGAGAGATTTAGAGTAGATAATTCATTACCTCTTGCAAGAAAATGACGATGATGATTAAGTAATCTGAAGTGACTCTCTGGAAGAAATGAAGAATACTTTACCTTCGCAAGAGCTAATAGAATAATCATCATTGTCAGAAACGAGATGTTCTCTCTCTAATGAGCAAATATTACTGAGACTTCCTCTTGCTGGCAGGAAATACATTTCTTCCATGCAAATGGCACACGTCGTCCTACCCAGTTCGAAAGGCATAGTCTCCTGCGGGAGATCCAAGATTAACGTAAAAAATGTATATCTTCGTTAGTAAATGTAAGGCTTGGTCCTGTGTTCTTGACGCTACCTCGTTAAAGTCGGAAGTGGCGAATATATATGAAAAGAATTATATATATATATATATATATATATATATATATATATATATATATATATATATATATATATATATATATATATGTATATATATATATATATATATATATATATATATATATATATATATATATATATATATATATATATATATATATATAATCGTGAAGAAAACAACGAGCATATATTACTCACTTGCCCTGCACTTTCTGCACATGGACGCACATACAACAACACACTGTGACTGATACTTCCGACCGATGGACACGGCGTACTCCCTGGGTGCTGCAGGAGCCTCATAGAGACTCACTGGGCAGGAAAGTGGTAAAGTAAGACAAGATATAACATTAATGGAAGGGATGAAATAGATTTCTATTTAGATGTGTGGAGCATTTTTCGTTTTGATAAAATAAACATGGATATAGATGCACAGATAAGAAATTTAATGGTAGTGTTTGGGGCGAAAGCATTGAAGATCCAAGAGCCTCATAAATCTTAACTAAAGGGATCCGTTTTCCTTTCAAGTGGAAGCTTAGTGGGCTTGAAAGAAAATGGAATGAGCAAGCTCATTATAATAATCTGCTAGAAAATGCGGTAGCACAACGATTCGACTTGGATGTTTTGCTGACGAAGGAAATGAAACCGGCATTTGCCATTCAGCAGACAGCGAAATGTATAGCTATGTTGGGTTTTTTGAAAGCAGTGTATGTGCCTCCAAGAAAAGAGTGCCATGATTGACTGTGCTCGCCGAAAGAATCACACTTCGTGTGACTGATTTGTGATTACGATCACTCTGGATGGATGGGAAAAAAACAAAGTGCATCCAACCAGTCAGTGGATTATCACAGACTTCGTCAAAAGCCAGTGGCAAACTGGCTCCCGAGACTTTGATCGAAGAGGAGTGGCACGGAGGAGGATCTTTCAAGTCCTCGTTTGAATCATTTCTTCCAATATGGGAAGGCAGGGAACTGAGAGAGATATATAAAAAACAGGGGGGGGGGAGTAATAAGGACACGCCTGCCTCTCTTGGAGCAGCACGTCTTGCAAACAAAACTTGACTTAAAAGCGAAGTAGGAGGAGGAAGAAGAAGAAAATAAAAGAAAAAAAGAAGCAAACTGCCCCACCCGTGTTCCAGCCTAGACTAGGGAGAAACACACACACACACACACACACACACACACACACACACACACACAACACATCGACCTGCACTGCGTCCAGAAAGGAACTGGAAACTGGGAAAGAAGAACAACGAGGAACTGATCATTTTGTTCCACCTCGCTCCCCTCCCGAGGAGATCGACTCGTAACGGAAACCAGCAGCCGGCCGGCCAATTTGGTGACGTAAGTGGTGGCCTAACATCCATTATGGGAACTGCGAGTGATGTGGCGCGTATTCCCGACAACACGAGGGGGGGAGGAGGAGGGAGGAGGATAACGGATCCGAGGTTAACTCAGCGTCCCCGAGTGTCAAAGGAGAAGGTGATCTGGAAGAGGCTATAGAAGGCAAGACTTAGTATGCGTTCATGACGTGTGTGTGTGTGTGTGTGTGTGTGTGTGTGTGTGTTTTTATATATATATATATATATATATATATATATATATATATATATATATATATATATATATATATATATATATATATATATGCATGTATATTGACTGGTGTTACCGGACTCCGCCTACTTGAGGTTGTACCCCAAGTGAGAAGCGGCCTATGACAAGGCTGTATCATCGTCATATAACGAGAGAGAGAGAGAGAGAGAGAGAGAGAGAGAGAGAGAGAGAGAGAGAGAGAGAGAGAGAGAGAGAGAGAGAGAGAGATTCGAAGCGTCTCGCTTTTGAGGAGTCTGTCCTGTCCCTGTTGCTGAGGGCAGCGCAGGCCTTGAAGCTTATATGAACCCCTGGAGAAGTGGTTCTGTGGCTTTATAAAGATGATAAGTGATGATATATATATATATATATATATATATATATATATATATATATATATATATATATATATATATATATATATATATATATATATATATTATATATCGTCTGATAAGGAATAGATGAAACAGAGGCCATGGGGTACACCAGTAATGGAAATTCAAAGACAGATAAAGTCAAATTAAAACAGTATCGGAATTTCTGACTAATTGACACCCGATTTAAATTTACATTTACGAACGTAGTTGCTCGGTAAGCGACCATCAGCGTAAAAGACTAAATACTATCGCTGTTGGGGAGGGAAGGGGGAATAGAACTCTACCTTACCCGCGCTGGAAGTATGAGTTTCTTCAATTATCCAATTACTTAATGGAACCTCAGTGCCGGGAGAATGTGTGCCACTTACGAACGACTCTCGGCCGTGTTTTGTTATTTACAGCAGGTCACTGAGGGTTCCCAGCTGGTCGAAAGGATTCCCAGCAGGTCGGAAAGGATTCCCAGCAGGTCGGAAAGGATTCCCAGCAGGTCGGAAAGGATTCCCAGCAGGTCGAAAGGATTCCCAGCAGGTCGGAAGGATTCCCAGCAGGTCGGAAGGATTCCCAGCAGGTCGGAAGGATTCCCAGCAGGTCGAAAGGATTCCCAGCAGGTCGAAAGGATTCCCAGCAGGTCGAAAGGATTCCCAGCAGGTCGAAAGGATTCCCAGCAGGTCGGAAGGATTCCCAGCAGGTCGGAAGGATTCCCAGCAGGTCGAAAGGATTCCCAGCAGGTCGAAAGGATTCCCAGCAGGTCGGAAGGATTCCCAGCAGGTCGGAAAGGATTCCCAGCAGGTCGGAATGGATTCCCAGCTGGTCGAAAGGATTCCCAGCTGGTCGGAAGGGGAGAGGAAGGAAAAAAAAAGAAGAAAGAAATTCGGTAAAACAATATATATATAAATCTTAATTCACCCAGTGAACCTGATTTGGGAGAGCAAGGAACATTTATACACTGAAGCTTTTGAAATGATGCTCTCTCTCTCTCTCTCTCTCTCTCTCTCTCTCTCTCTCTCTCTCTCTCTCTCTCTCTCTCTCTCTTCTTTTTTTATTCCTCCAGCCTGAATCTAATATCTTAAATTGCCGTGTTGCCGTAAAAAAAAAAAGTATATAAAAAAGGATTCATTTTTCTTTTTTTTTTTGGAGGAGGAGGGGGGGGTTTCATTGGAGCTTCGCGAGTTCATTGGGGGGGTTGAAAAGTTCTAATCTTTCGACTGGAAAGAAAAGGGAAGTAATGTTCCATTTTTATATACCTCTTCAGTAAGAGAGAGAGCTTATGCAAAATGGAGGGTAAAGGCATCATTCTTTTTTTTCTCTTTTACCTTTAAAGCAAAAGAAGAGGATGGGGGGATCTGAAAGCAGCTCTCACTGTATACGGTAAAGCAGACCAGAGGAGTTACGGTGTGTGAAGAGAAGAGCCACGTGACCGGAGATTGTATAGTGAAATTGCGAAGTAGCCGGACACTGTATATATGTCCTTTCGTGAAATATATTCAGTCGGTTCTGAGTACAGAGGCGCACAGGGTAATTTATTAGGCTCGCTGATTTTTACAAGCAAAAACTCTTTAACGTGTTCCTTATTAATATATATATATATATATATATATATATATATATATATATATATATATATATATAATTTTTTTCCTTCTTTTAACCGAAGATCGGAAGTGATATCAACAGAACACGTTATTTCGAGATGTTTTTCGCTATATTTTAGGGAACTGAGTCATGTCATCACATAATGAACCATGTCTTCGTATTAAGAAAAAAAAATAATTATATGCGTTGATATTAGACCTCGACCTCAAATTACGGTGGAAGTTTCGACCTCAAATATCGCTGGAAACCTCGACCTCAAATATCGCTGGAAATCGCGACCTCAAATATCGCTGGAAATCGCGACCTCAAATATCGCTGGAAATCGCGACCTCAAATATCGCTGGAAATCTCGACCTCAAATATCGCTGGTAATCTCGACCTCAAATATCGCTGGAAATCGCGACCTCAAATATCGCTGGAAATCTAGGAATCAACAAAGTTAAAAACAAGAGCCACACGGGTAACCGATATTCAAACCGATATTCATTTATTGTTCGACCTTTAAACCCCACATTTGATAAAGCATTTATACTGTTTCCTGTTATTATTTTCTCTTCGATATTTTTAGCACCAGATATACTTCAGTTGCAACCCCTTTCGAGGTAGATTTGATATATTATTTTAAGGAATGAAATAGTGTCTGACTATCATGATTGATGTGTCTGATTATCATGATTAATGTCTGATTATCATGATTGGTATGTCTGATTATCATGATTAATGTGTCTGATTATCATGATTAATGTGTCTGATTATCATGATTAACATGACTGATTATCATGATAAACATGTCTGATTATCACGGTAAACATCTCTGATTATCATGAATAATGTCTGATTATCATGATTAACATGACTGATTATCATGATAAACATGTCTGATTATCACGGTAAACATATCTGATTATCATGTTTAACATGTCTGATTATCACGGTAAACATATCTGATTATCATGTTTAACATGTCTGATTATCACGGTAAACATATCTGATTATCATGTTTAACATGTCTGATTATCACGGTAAACATCTCTGATTATCATGAATAATGTCTGATTATCATGATTAACATGACTGATTATCATGATAAACATGTCTGATTATCACGGTAAACATATCTGATTATCATGTTTAACATGTCTGATTATCACGGTAAACATATCTGATTATCATGTTTAACATGTCTGATTATCATGATAAACATGTCTGATTATCATGATAAACATGTCTGATTATCATGAATAATGTCTGATTGTCATGATCAACATATCTGATTATCATGATTAATGATGATGATGATGATGCTTATGTCTATTAATCATCATCATCAGAAGAGCGATTATTGTACTAAGACCCGAGGTATTATAGAACTCGCACGATCTTCTTTCTAAAAGGCTCGTCTGCAGCTTCGTGGCTGGGCTTCACAACACTGGAGCACCGGGTGACGAAGACACACCCCTCCACCGAAGGGTGTATAGCTCTTCGTTCGCGAGCCCTTCTGCAGGACAGGCAAGAGTCCGGTAACGCCATGCGTCGCGTACGAACCAGGAACCCTCAGGAAGACTAAAGGCCAACTACGGATAATATCAACTACGTCGAGTTTGCAACGAACCACGAGCCCCTGCCCTCCCTCACGAACGCCCAGCAAGCGGCGCGCGAGAGCAACATCGGAGCGAAATAGGGCGAAGGAGTGTAGAAAACGCACCTTTTTAAAGAAGTTTCTCTTTTGTCCTCCCCCTATAATGCGTTTAGACGACATTACAACCATTAAGTTCAATTTACTTCATAATGTGAACTTATTACCCTATTAAATCTAATTACTTTCCCAATGGTGTCTCGGCAGCGACGCCGGCCCGTTTGCTCTCTGGGACGAGATCTTGGTCTATCGGGCGGGATCTCTCGTATTCTTTGGGACAGACGCTGGTTGGTTGGGATAATGTAGAGTGGTTGGGTTAGAGAGGGTTAGGGATTGGCGAGTGTAGGTGATGCCTCGGAGGTGCGATTAAGGATTCCGTTTAGTGAGTTAGGCATTTAGGAAGGGTGTCGTGTATGAGCGAAGACATTTTTTCTTTTAAAGGTTGTGGGATAACTTCCATGTCTTCAAGGGCCTTAAGTATTCTTGAACGATATTAGACAAAGAGGGGAATATCTGGAAGGATATTCGATGATTAGGACGATGCCAGATATTCTGGAGGGCCGGACGTGTTTGGAATGATTTTATATGTTTAAATATGGACATGAAAATGTCCGAGAGGGATGTTGGACAATCGAAAAGGAATACTTGATAGTCATAGGAACACGCTGGGATGACTTGGAAGGTATATATATATATATATATATATATATATATATATATATATATATATATATATATATATATATTGTAAGGTTTAGATGGGTTAAAATATGTTAGACATTTCGAATTTACAGGCATTCTTACATCAAATGGCGTGGTACTGTTACGTAACGCTGTTCGAAATACCTTTATACATCATTCCAATCTGACTGGTTGGTTTCGTACATGCTCCACGGCGCGTTTGATTTTCTTAATCGCCCACGACCTACACTGCAGCGGCGGCAGAAGTCGTCGAGAGCATAAGTATGTACGTGAATCACACACACACACTGTACACCAGACAGTGATGTATATATGTATATATCCACCCGTGACCACCTCTGTCTGCGAGGGGGGCCTTGGTAGGGCACAAGCGAGCGTCTATATGTATATCTTCACCCGTGACCACCTCTGTCTGCGAGGGGGGCTTGGTAGGGCACAAGCGAGCGTCTCCTCTTCTTACCCTGCGTGAGATCGTGGATCGTAACAGCAGCCTTCAGTATGTACCTGCCACCGGAATGACACTCATCACCCAGGCTGTTGTAGAGCGTTAATTGAATGTGGCTTTTTTTTTTTAAACCGTCGTCGTGATTAACAAGTCTGTAAGGTTGTGCAACACACGCGTGCTCGTGGGATGGTAATAACACGAGGGAGGCGGGAGGGAGAGGGAGGAAGATGAGGAGAGGGAGGAGGAGGAGCAGGAGGAGCCAACACTGGAGAGAGAGAGAGAGAGAGAGAGAGAGAGAGAGAGAGAGAGAGAGAGAGAGAGAGAGAGAGAGAAGAGAGAGAGAGAGAGACGATTTCCTTCCGGCTGTATGTAAATGCGATTCTGTGATTCTTCTACACCCCCATTCTCTCTCTCTCTCTCTCTCTCTCTCTCTCTCTCTCTCTCTCTCTCTCTCTCTCTCTCTCTCTCTCTCTCTCTGCCTCGGGAGAGCAATGCGAGTTTCCATTAAACTTCTATGAACTGATGGGAATTGTTTAGCAGGTTGTGGTCAGGTTTAACTGCTTGGGAATCACAGGAGAACACGGGCGACAGTTGCCAGTCTCTCTCTCTCTCTCTCTCTCTCTCTCTCTCTCTCTCTCTCTCTCTCTCTCTCTCTCTCTCTCTCTCTCTCTCTCTCTCTTATAAAAAAAAATGGAGTCCTCAGTTGACATGATCAGGATTCAGGTATGCTTTTAGAAGTTCAAGTCCTTGATTCAGTTTCTACTTACAATATTTTTCCTTCCAGAGACGACTCAGAAATGTGATAAGACTCGTTAATTTGATTTATTACCAGGGTTATTGCCTTCGTATTTCGATTAATCACCAGGATATAACCGTCGTATTTCGATTAATCACCATGATATAACCGTCGTATTTCGATTAATCACCATGATATAACCGTCGTATTTCGACTAATCACCAGGATATAACCTTCGTATTTCGACTAATCACCAGGATATAACCTGGGTATTTACGACCATACTTTCAAGACGAGAGGTGACCGGTAAAGGTCAGGAGGTCAGGTACTCTGGGCCCGGCCTGGGGTAAACACTACCCCCGTCTGAGAGAAATAAGTTGGAACTTAGATTGTAAGTTCCCGTGTGTGTGTGTGTGTGTGTGTGTGTGTGTGTGTGTGTGTGTGTGTGTGAGTGTGTGTGTGCTTGTGTGTGTGTGTGTGTGTGTGTGTGAGTGTGTGTGTGCTTGTGTGTGTGTGTGTGTGTGTGTGTGTGTGTGTGTGTGTGTGTGTGTGTGAGTGTGTGTGTGTTTGTGTGTATGTGTGTGTGTGTGTGAGTGTGTGTGTGCTTGTGTGTGTGTGTGTGTTTCCTTCTTTGCACTTTCCTCCTCGTGTATACATACGTATTTGGTACACGTTACGTAATCATATTTGGCAGATATTAAGTTCTGTTTACACGGGCGACGCTTAATAATGCTTGCTTTTTTATATACATAAAAGCAAAAGCTTGGAAAATTTGGGTTCTCCACTGGTTAGGGATGAGACAGAGAGAGAGAGAGAGAGAGAGAGAGAGAGAGAGAGAGAGAGAGAGAGAGAGAGAGAGAGAGAGAGACTAACTCTAGTAATGTAGTGATTTCATTCCTTGGCGAAGTATGCGGCTCAGGCGCGTGTGTAGGAGGATTGGTGAACAGAATGGCTCGTCTGTTCCGTCATGCAACACAGAGGCGACCAGACAGCAGTTATTTCGAACAGAGGCTAACTGCTTGAGTACGGCGGTACTGCCCATGGGTGGGTGGGAGAGCAGGGCGGTACGACCCATGGGTGGGGAGAGCAGGGCGGTGTGGCCCATGGGTGTGGGGAGAGCAGGGCGGTGCGACCCATGGGTGGGGAGAGCAGGGCGGTACGACCCATGGGTGGGGAGAGCAGGGCGGTGTGGCCCATGGGTGGGGAGAGCAGGGCGGTACGACCCATGGGTGGGGAGAGCAGGGCGGTGCGACCCATGGGTGTGGGGAGAGCAGGGCGGTGCGACCCATGGGTGGGTGGGGAGAGCAGGGCGGTGCGACCCATGGGTGTGGGGAGAGCAGGGCGATGCGGCCCATGAGTGTGAGGGGAGAGACATGCCGTCGTACCCATAGGGTCGTACAGTCGTGTTGGAGGTGCTGACATGATCTTGATGGTCTGTTAACTCTCGATCATGACTTTCTGATAAAGGGAAATGTGGTGTTAAGTCCTCATCTTGCAGGGATCAGAAGAGGAAACCCAGAGGCTGGCTTTTTTTTTCCCCCCCTCCTCTTCGACCGACTCAAGGTAATCGTTTCCTTCCTCAGTAGAGAGATGTATGTACATCTGTACTTAGCATTTTGTTAACTAACTCGGTTTAAGCAGACGGAAAGGTAATAAGGAAATCGAAGAGCCACGTAAGAAATGAGATAGTGTGGTGCTTTATTAATATCATTATTATTATTATTATTATTATTATTATTATTATTATTATTATCATTATTATTATTATTATTATTATTATGACTTTGGCATTTGTTTGCGCTTGGTCTTGGCATATTTAGAGAGATATTACGCGAATCATTGAATAAGACGTAGAAAAGGTATTTGGTCTCTCTATATGTATGTGAACTAATTCATATTACACATCCGATGCATTTTCAGACCATCACCAGGGAAATCACCACAACGTACGCATCTGTCCTGCCTCAGTTGACGTCCAGACTGAACGTTTCCTTTAGATACAAATACTTGCAAGTTTCAGATACCACATTTCGTTGTGTCCCTCTCCCTCTCCTGACGACGATTTGAAATGCCTTATGAGCCAACGGTGTGAAACGGCGGGTGATGGGGGTTTTCCCCCTCCAGTGTGTTCCTCTTATCAATATTGTTTCCAGATAAGGTAGGCTGAAGGGCGCGAGCGTCGTTCCATGGGGGGCGCGCGCGTGTAGAAGTCTGGACTCCACAACTATTAGCAGCCTAACATGAAATTAGCAGCCCGGAAATATCAAGAAGGGGGGAAAAAATATTCTTTTCCCATGAGCGTCAGAGCACTAAAGGCTAATCGAGGTCAATGCGCATCACGTGCGCAGTAGAGCGCAGTGTGCGCCTCGCCTCGCCGCGCCGCGCGCTCGCTCGCGCTCCACTCCTGTCCTTCTCCTCCTCCTCCTCCTCTCCTCCTCCTCTCCTCTCAACCCTCCGCATCTGAATGGGAAATCATTACTGCACCAACGCATCTCCGGCGATGGTTTTCCAATAGCGATTAGGCGATGAGAATAATTGTTTGAAGAATGTCGGAAATGCTCTGAATCTTTTTTTTTCCACCCCTCTTAAAAAAAAAAAAGTGGGAGCATTTCGACTCGCATTTGTCTTAATAAGAATATGAAAGACTTTTGAGATTTTCTGACGTTACGGAGCAGAGAACTGGGTTCATCCATGGCGGGAGGTTGTACACGACAAGTACATCTGTCTGTTTGTCTGTTTGTATCGGACGTACGTCATTCGAGCGACGGGAGGTGGTCGCTCCCTTGTAGGGCTTCGGGACCTCAACCCGGGGTTATTTAGATCAGTTTGGATTCATACAGAGTTCGCACGTTTTACGAATCTTTTTAAGTTTAAAAGAATAGAAAATCCGATCCGTAACGTACTGCACTTTGTGGTCGGAATTCGTAATAGATCATAGAGTCCCGTCGTCACGCGCATATAGGAAGGTTTGATACGGTGGTGGTGGCGTTTGTTTACACGGTGGATCTCTGCTGTGGTCAGATCCGTCATAACTGATAAACACCCAATCGCATACTTAAGACAGTAATGATGTAGAAGAGTAGGGTTAGAAGAAGACTTGAAGGCCTAAGTAAGAGGAAGTATTTCTTGCCTGTTTTAGCGTACGCAAGATGATGATGATGATGACGATGACGATGATGATGATGATGATGATCATGATCATGATCATGATGAAATTGTAAACACAGAAGTCTATGGGGAAGTACCAGAGATGATTATTATTTTTTTTTTTTTGATGTATCTAAAGTTTAAGTATTAAGAGAAGTTTATTCAAGGACCTCTTGGTTCGCCGTCTTAGTTCACGGGAGCAGAGTAAAAACATTCATAAATATCCTTAAAGCTGAAAAAAAATTTAAAAACAAAAAAAAGAGCTAGATAAAACACACACACACACACACACACACACACACACACACCCACACACGATCGCTTCAGAAAGCTTGTTGTTACATCATGTAAAAGGGACGAAAAATTTACCTTACGTTAGTCCAAACTGAACCTACCGATACCCTCAGATGATCGGCAGGAACATTTCGTGTATTCTTAGATGACTAGAAATGATTAGAATCCCTAACTACGTGAGATATGAGGTTCAGAATACGAGATGACGCATGTGGATAATAGCTTATATCACGTGGGATGGTGGGTCTGATGTAAGAGTTTGCCAAGGGTTTGAAAGGATGGTAAGTGGAGACTGACCACTGGGTCCGTTCGAGGCGGGTTGTTGTAGTCGTGGAGGCGAGACACATAGATGTATATAAGTTCGTGTGGTGAGAGCGGGAAAGCGAACGAATGATGGCTAAATACGTGTCGGCTTTTTGCCGAACTCAGGAGGCGCAAGTGATTATAGTCAGTCGTGGATGAGAGACTTGAAGTATTCGCCAGTTCAGACCTCAGACTTGTCTGTATAGACTTGTCTGGTTTGTGTTGCCTCCAGCTGCTCCTAATGGTAAGTCATACCATATGTTGGTAAATCCTGTTGTAGGAACGTCGCTTCGCCTCGTCCGAAGTAAAACGCGTGCCCAAAGAGTTGATGGCCTTTATTACGTATGACGACAGAGGGAAACGAGAAATCTGTAGCCTTTTGATAACAATATAGATCGGATGTTGTTAAAGCCCTTAAATCACCTCCTCCTCCTCCTTCTTCTTCTTCTTCTTCTTCTTCTTCTTCTTCTTCTTCTTCTTCTTCTTCTTCAACCTTCCATTCTCTTCGGCTGAACGGGTTGAAGTCATCATCTGGTCTCCCGTCATAGGCTTTTATTTTTCAGTCCCGGGATCCTTGTTATTTCTCCCTTCGCGGTGCTCGCTCATTTGTCTGTTTTTCAAGCAGGATAATCGACTGAAGCACGATACAGTATTCTAGGTGGGGACGGATGTACCAGTGAATTGCAGAGGTAGGATTAATATCTCAGGCTTGAATTCGAGTACAGGTGCCTATGATGCCAAGAATTTGGTCGGCTTTGCTACCTACCGCTCCTAAGCTCAGCTTATTATGCTTGGCGTTAGGTCATCTGAAAGTATCGCTCTTAAGTTGTTTTGTTTTTTTTCTTTATTTTTGGATCTTTGTAGGATTAAGTTACTGTAGCTTTGTTTTTTTTTTTTTTACTGTCGATGTTTGTCCACTTTACCGATAATAGGTTTTTCGTTTGTGATATGTAACTATGCTCCGTCCATCAGCTCACAGCTGTAAAGGTTGTCGTCCGCGAATGGTGATGTATTACAACGCATCTCATTATTATGGTCATTGTCTCATTATCTCCTTTATCTTTTGTCCTATCAGGGCATTATACATGCACGTCGCCAGTCCGCTGATACATCGTGTTTGGTCATGCGTATGTCGGACCCTGGTTTCCCTTCGTGAACAGCCGGGTAAACCAGTGAACACGCCTTATTCATCCCCCCCGTCTTGACAACTCGCATGCAGTTCAACCCATTCCCGCCGGTGGCTTTCCCACGTTACATCTTTCGCAAGGCTTTCACTACCTCCTCTCTTTTCTCCATCCCATTCACCATTCTCATTCGGTGTCCCCCCCAACCCAGACACAAAAAGACACACCGCATCCACTCTACTGTCATGCGACGTACTCAGAAGTGCTTGAAAATGCTCAACCCCCATCCCCTTTTTCACATCATTTTCGTCCGCAGCCACTTCCCCCGTCCGCCTTCCTTACTGACATGCCCATTTTGCCCCGTTGTTTTTTCCTCGTATGGTTCCCTGCCGTCCATACTATCCTATCTGTTATTCCTAGGATTCCCTTTTTTTCCTTTAAAGGGTCCCTGATATCACCCAGGACTTCTTTCCAGGGGCTCCTTACTGCTCTCCAAGGTTGCTCCGCTTCCAGTAGGGGGGGAAATGAAGCACTCGTTTGGAATGAGATGTTTCTTGACGAGACGGTACTCTCAGTGATACAGCCTCGCCAAAGGTGGCTTTTCTCTCGCGGTATGACCGCGTAGCATGCCTGAGTGCCTTGATCATGAATATATAAACAGTGCCCAGTAGCTATATATATATATATATATATATATATATATATATATATATATATATATATATATATATATACAGCTCCAACAGGAAATCCATTTATATCTCTATTTTATCCCCAAGTCATTAAGTGCTGGAAAGGTTGACAGCCTGCATTTGCTTACAAAGTGTCATTAACGTTGTTAAAAGATTAATTAACGGTTGGGAGTTTCACCTTTAAACTCCCTCTCCCTGTGTGATGTTGCTCCATCCGGGGGTTAGGGGAGGTGTTGTATCTCGTGGAGACCTTATGTATACGACCTTGTTGTGTGCAAGTTCGTCATCTCTTGCTTTCCTCGTTTTTTTTTTTTTTTCTGTAATATCGCCGTTGATTATTTGCCCTTGTCGTCCCCTGTCGGTGTGTCGTGTTCGTATTGCGGAATTATTATTTTTTTTTGTAAGTGTAGTGGCTCTGACCCCGTCTGTACACAGGGTCTGGGTGTAAATTTTTTTTGGGGGGGTATGAACGATAGACTCGCTGTGGAAGTCGTTGTATGACTGACTTCGTGGTAGATAGAGGATACATGGATGGATGGATAGATAGATAGATAGATAGATAGACAGATGGGTAGATAGGTAGATAGATAGATAAATAGATCGATAGATGGGTAGATGGATAGATAGGTAGAGAGATAGATGATAGATAGATAAATACATTGATTGATATGGGATTTGGAGATAAAGATATAGAAATCAGGGGTTCCTCCAGTCTGGCCTTCGAATAAGGCGATTACACTAGTGTGAACATAGGATTTCAGGACGCCTCCCATCTTCACGCAAGATTTTGCTAATACCCCGAGTGTCGTCACAAGGTAAACAAGTCACTTGTTTACCAAATGGCGTCCTAGCTACGTCTCTTCGTTGTATGTCAAGCTGACTTGTATTTCTTTCTTGTATCTCCCCTGATGATGCGACTAAGACACGAAAGTGCACTTGGGAACTTAACGTGTTTCATTTTCCCCGTGGACTCAAAGGGATGTGCTTGATCACGCGCAAAAGTTGTGATCCCTTCCTATATATATATATATATATATATGTGTGTGTGTGTGTATATCACATAATGCCCTCCAATAGCAAGGACTCGAACCCGGGTCCTTTGCGTGACAAATTTTTCGAAAGGGTTGATCAGTTTCTATTAGGAATGCGACGACCCCAGCGAGAGTTCCATAAGAGCGGCGTGTCTTCACCCCAGAGCGTTTGTGCGTCTTCAAAGAGAGATGAAGTGCCTCTTACACGGAAGACGAGCAATTGATTACGAACCAGGTAAACCTCGACCATCACTTGGCTTGTAAATGAAGTACTATACTGACAGCTGATGGCCGGGAAGACTCATTTTGCCTTGATGGTCTCTTTGAAGACTGGAAGACAGACAGTCAAGAGGAAAGAAAGAAAGAGAGAGAGCAAAGCGAGCAATCATCATCAGAGGAGGAGGAGGTCAAGTGGAGAGGAAGGAGTTATAAAGAAAGTTAGCTTTCATACCAGAAGACTTCTCAGGAAGATAGGAGGTGAGAAGAACCGGAAGGAATTTCAGGTCGAAAAGCTGCACTGAAATGTGAAAGAGACAGATGAGGGGATGCGGGAGTAGAGGAGGTGTGGATGTAGTTGGATGAGGAGGTATGTAGTCGGGATGAGAGTAAGGAAGGCCGCGGGAGACGTAGGAAGGACATTGAGAAGTCAGGAAGGGGAGGAGTGGAGGTTGGGGACCACCATAAGGTGAGATGGGCAGAGGCAGAGGTGAGGGAAAGGAGAATCAGGAATAAGAAGGAGGAGGAAGAGAAAATGTAGGAAAAAAAAGGGGGGGGAGGGGCTAGTTGGAAGAGCGTGTGCTGAGATGGCGAGTGAGTTACAGAAGAGCGAAGGTTTAGAAGGCCCGGGAGAGTGAACGGTGAAGTAAGATGTGACGAAATGAGACATCAAGTGGAGAATGAGAAAAACGGGAGGGAACTGCGGCGGGTGTTGGAGGAAGCGAGCACGAGAGGCGGGACAGCACGCGATGTTGTCAAGAGGCATTGCTGGCCAAACCTAAAGTTCACAGATGATAAATAAATACTTCAAAAAAATCTCTTGATATGATCAGACGTGAGGAAGTGGAGGGATATGACGCCAAGGCTTCCCAACGAGGGATGACACATGACTGTTCAGGTATGTGAGGAAATAAACACATCTGTGCAAAGTACTTTTTTTTTCGTGAATGAAAAGAACAATTCTAAGAAAGTGATCTGTGTAGAAAGAAAAAAAAAAACATCTAGCCATAGGAGAGAGTGGGAATCAGGAGGAGGCGGATGGTATAACAACAGTGGGTCTTGGATAATCTTGTTAGTTTTAGAGTCAGGGCAACAGGAAGGGTTCCTGCTTTGTGAGGATTATAACGAGTATACTGAGACAAAGAAGGTTTTTCGCTCCTCCGGAGGGAGTGTGTAAGTTTCACTTCCACACGCACGAAATGTGAAGATTACGTACGCAGGGAGAAAATAGGAAGATCCAACTCGTTAACACTGTAGCTCGATAAAGGTATATGTATAGATGTAATGGGATTATACAGAGATCAGAAAGCAAAACGGGAGGAACGTGACTGGAAGATGAGGGTGACAGAGAGGTTAGAGGTTATGGTGTTCTTTTGGATACAAGTTTGAATCCTCCTTGGAGAGAGAGAGAGAGAGAGAGAGAGAGAGAGAGAGAGAGAGAGAGAGAGAGATTAAAACCTTCGTCACTATTTTTTTGTCATGGTGCCAATCTTATTGAAGGACTTGAAGGTACAGTTCATCGTGTACTAGGAATACGCAACGAGTCTGACCGGTTTTGGTTGTTAGGTGTTTGTGAAGAAAAGCAGAGGAGGAAAGAAGAAAAAAAAAAAAAGATACGGGATCGAGGTACAACTGGGAACTTTAATAACATAGTCCTTATTGTAATGAATAATTGCGTAGGTGTTCTTACTAAAGCGGAGGTAACGATTCATGGAAAGGTTTGTATCGACATGTGCCTACCGAAGAATGTTCAGTACCTCGCATACTTGGCCCTTCAAATGAGTAAATTCATTTACGTTCAGGATTTTGGTAAGGATGGTGGTTAAGACAGGACAGAGATGTGGCCTGTTCAATCGAGTTGTTGTGGTTGGTTGGAGAATGAAATACGTGAATGGTGGTACCAAAGGGATTTAGCAAAAAAAAAAAAAATACCCATTTTTCCATTTAGTGGGGAAATGTCTAATTGATACCCTCAAAAGGGAAAGTTCTAGGCGGCGCAAGGAAATAGACGGAATTAGAACAAAGTTCAAGACAAGTCCTTTTAAGTAAAAGGTTGAAACTCGAAGTCACTGAAAGGCAGAGTAAGACAGGACCTTTGCTGCTGTATGCAGACGACCCTTTACTAATTGGGATGAACGACAGACGTACAGGATATTGAACGGGAATCTGGGCTCTGTAAGTGTACAAAGAGAAAAGTTGGAAAAAAAAACACACGTCAGTTGTTAGGGGGAGAAAAATATAAAGCTTTGATGTTTGATGAAGGGTTAACATGTTCAACTCAGTCTGAGCGCTCTCAGAGGAGTTTGTATAGTGTATATTGTGAAGATAAGAGGATCACACGCCATCCAGGAGAGCGATGGGGGACAAAAGACTACCAGGTGTCTTCATAGATAGCTGGGTGGAGTAGCGGTGTCACTTTGCAGATTCATGGAAGGTAGGAGTCAGTCCTCTTTCTTCGTTTGAAGTGAAGCAGTGGCTATCACCCTTTGGCTCTAGGGGGGGAACGGTATGTGAAATAACTGAAGGATTTGATAAATGATAGTGGTGTCCACACACACACACACACACACACACACACACACACACACACACACACGCATGCTCGATTACATTCTTCCCTAGGAGTCCGTTTCTTCTTTATATGAGTCCTTTGCAGCGACCAGGAAGTCGGCCACGTCCACCGGTCGCTACTGTATAAGTCTCCTGATGTTGTGTGTGTGTGTGTGTGCGCGTCTTTGTGCGGAGACTTCGGGGAAATGGAGAAGCAAGCGTTCGTTGTCTTCATTGTGGTAGTTGCCACGTGGGTATAAAGGGTCTTGGGGTATGTTGAAACGGTGTTTGTTGTGTGTAGTAGGGATGGGTGACGTCCGCAGCGTGAGCTGGGAAGGCGCGACTCGTTTTTGTCTGGGAAGTGTTGCCTCTGATGTGTGTATTTCATATTTCTGATCTTCACGCTTGTTTCCCGTCCTTGCGTTAACGAGATATAGCGCCCGCCAGGCACAGACGAAGAAATGTCCTCCCTCGCTCACATCACATTCTCTACCTCTTATCTGTGTAATACACGGAGACCACAGCTCCTACCGCCCCTCGCACATACTCACAAACCACGTACCACGAAGAACCACAGCTCGTCCCCTACTCACAACCACGTACCACAGACCTCTCTTCGTGGTTTACTACCCACCGGGCGCCTCATATGCGATAACACAGGAAGCAGAGGAGTTAAAAGAAAGTTTTACGAATCAGACGCCAGGAAAAATTATATAAGACGAAAGAAAGCAAGATAGACTCGTAGAACTATATCTGGAAAATATAGAACTGGTCCATTATATATGTAATCGCGTTATAAATTAGACTTGCTATATGGAGGAAGTTTTAAACACTTATCTCCCCCGTTTCTCTCTTTTTTTTTTTTTTTTGAGTCTTAATCTCATCTCATCCTCGGGGTCTGACGGGGGTTTTGCTCTCCGTACACGAGTATTAATCATAATATTCATAAGCTGAAGTTGCCCAGGGAAGAAGATATGACGCCCAAACTCGAGCGATGAGACGCGATGCCGTATTTCGCGCGCGTAAGTTGGAAGGAAATTCTACGTTAACCATTGGGATTTTTCAGCAACGCTTGAGAAAGTTTAAAGTTTTTTTTTTTATCAGAAATTAAGATAAATGATTATGATCGTGGAAGAAATTCCGAATTGGTTCTTTTTTTTTTTTTTGTAATACTGTTGTTTTCAAAGCTTATAGAATAATAGAATAGAATGTCAAGAGAATTGGGAGCTGTGCTAAATCAAATACAGAGCTTTTCATCTTTATTTTCTCAGCGCAGAAGAATTTTCTTAAGCAAACGGAAAAGAAAAAAATAATGATAACTTTTGTTGTTTCCATACCATTCCTGAATATCTATTTTATTTTTTTTTTCCCCCAGTAACTACTTTTCCAAGACCAGAAGAACTAGTCATACTCTATAACCAAGTTACGTATGATGCTAGTGAAGTAGGAAAAAAAAAAAAACATAAGGAAAGAAGAAAGGAAGGTTTTGTAGCCTCTATCTCGAACACTTTGTGGGATTCGATACCCCACTGGAAAGCGAGCGCCCCAATGCCATTCATTGCACAGTATCACTCGAAGGCTTACACAGGACTGAAGGGATTCCTGTAGATTTACAGTGTGGCGGAAAGTAGAGAGTTCATCCTCTTTTCCATAAGCTTAAGTTAAGAGGACTCTCATAGATCGCTACATGAGTTCATTTTCCTCCCAGTTGTATTTGTTGTTGAACTTCACGTTCTCCGGTGAACACTGTTACGTTTTGGCAGGCATTTTCTTCCATCGTCCTTGCAATATGTATATATGACATATAAACCTAAGTTCTGATAATGCCATTACATTGAATATTTTCTAAAATATTGCCATATAAACCTAAGTTCTGATAATGCCATTATATTGAATATTTTCGAAAATGTTGCCATATAAACCTAAGTTCTGATAATGCCATTATATTGAATATTTTCTAAAATGTTGCCATATAAAGCAAAGTTCTGATAATGCCATTACATTGAATATTTTTTAAAATGTTGTCATATAAAGCAAAGTTCTGATAATGCCATTATATTGAATATTTTCTAGAATGTTGTCATGCCAAATTAGTCCAGTGGGAATTCTTTGCATTTTCGCCCTCGGTGTTTTAGCATCTCCGTCGCAGCTAACGAAGGTAATCCAATAGAAATTATATAACCGGAAAAAATTGCACGTGATTCATTTTTTGTCTTTGCTTACCTCGAATAGTTTTCTTTCTTTATTTGTTTTACCGTGTAGCGACAGCAGCGTGTGCTTGGAATATTCATGGACGTCGAAGAAGAATTCATTCTGGGGAAATATTATCATCCTCCTACTCCTTTAACAACTCTTTATCTTTATATTCGTAAATACAGAATTTGAAAATAGACGCAGCTCCAGAATTACGTTGGCCAACACACACACACACACACACACACACACACACACACACACACACACACACACACACACACACACAGATCCTTAAATAGGATTTAGAAAATTTCTTTATCTCTCTCTCTTAATGGCCAGAGAACTAGGCAGATCTGGTGATCAATCTAGGTTCATGGAACAGAAATAACTTCACCGGCCCCTCACTGACACGGGCCCCTCAGAGAAGACCCTTGATAGACACCGGCCCCTCACAGGAGACCCACTCACAGACACCAGCTCCTCACAGAAGACCCACTCACAGACACCAGCTCCTCACAGAAGACCCACTCACAGACACCGGCCTCTCACAGAAGACCCCCACAAACACCAGCTCCTCACAGAAGACCCATTCACAGACACCGGCCTTTCACAGAAGACCCCTCACAGACACCGGCCACTCACAGAAGACCCGACTCACAGACACCGGCCTCTCACAGAAGACCCCCCCCCCCCTTCACAGACACCGGCCACCTCGCAGAAGACCGCTAGTTTTACCAGTAATGACGCGTGAGCCCGTCCACAGCCGAGGGAAGAATTCAAGAAATGTGAGACGCCATCTCTCAGAAAAGTTCCCCCTGTGTTTTACTCTCAAGAGTTAAGAGGAGTTAGTCTTGCCGTCTTTTATCCAACATCTGTCTTACACGAAACGATTTCCCGACAGTTGCCTGAGTGGCTTCTTAATTTACTTAGTCTTTATATATATATATAAATATATATATATATATATATATATATATATATATATATATATATATATATATATATATATATATATATATATATATATATATATATATATCCGCCATTTGCTGCGTTAAGGAGGTACCACCGGGAACAGACGAAGAAATGTCTTCATTTCCCCTCAATGCCACTGCCGTCCTGCATCCATGTATAAATACATCGAAACCAGAGCCTCCGTATCCTCAACCAGGCCCCCTGCCGACCTTTCTATGGTTTCCTCCGACCGCCTCAGTATGGCGTGGTTCGGCCTATTGACTGCACGTGTGTGTGTGTGTGTGTGTGTGTGTGTGTGGAGAGGGATAGGGAGGAGCGTTGCAACGCAAGCCACTATACCTGGATGATGTTCTGACCCCAGTACCCCCCTTTTTCTTACTATCACCCTCTATCAAGTAATTTATTTTGAATTACTTATAGGTAATTTGTTGCTCCTTTCTCCCCCATTGCCTTCCCAGTCGCTTGGCTCGATCCAGTGTCGTAATTCCATGATTATTAACTGGTTCATATATGTTTTTGATTTCATTTCTTCCTTCGCCTTGACCCACATTGGATGTATTGGCCTCACTTGACTCTCTTAACATTTCATTAGTTTGCAAGATATTCCTTCACTGTTGTATTCTCCATCGATATCTCTTCGTCTGCTTCGGATCTCTTTCCAGCCTTCGTATAACACTCAGTAGAAGATAGATAGACATATACTAATCAGGTTTCACGGGTTTACCCTGGAGTACTCACCCACTCCCCCCCTTTTGTTTTCCCGCTCTTCCTCCCCCTGACAGAGCTCCTCGGTGCTTCTCCGCTGCCTGAGAGATGACGAAGGTTCATCTCATGGTGAATTACGACGCCTCGTAGTTCTCTTTAATTGCCATTTGCACGTCTTCATTCCTCCATACCATTTCCTCTCCTTGTCCTCCTCCTCCTCCTCCTCCTCAGCCCATACATCATTTCATAGTCTCCCGGAATGTTGCCAGCGCGTTGTACCCACGTCTCGCTCGCCCATCTGAATACACGATTTCGAAAATCGTTCCGCCCCTTCGAGTCATCTGGATATAGACTGCGGCAGTGCTTCCCAGCCTCTCATTTCCGTGCGCAACTTTCGCTTTGCTCCTCCTTTATGCCAGATCTGCAGCAGGGAAGTTATATAGGTTCCCTGAACCATTTCGTGATCTGGCAGAGGCATCCCATTCAAAACCAACCCCCCCCCCCCACACACACAGCAAATAGTTCCATTTCGTAATGGTGATTTACGCTTGTAATTAGCGCTATGCTGTGAGCAGGTATAAAGTGACTCATGCCAGAGATAAAAGATAGGTAATGACGATGCAAATATTATATATTCAGTCCATAAACATCATATACATTCTTGTGTGTATATGTATATATACATCTACAACGCTGCACCTCCTGTTAGTTTTGCCAATCTTCTCTTTGTAGTGTCTGTTATTCCAGTCATTCCACCCACAGTTATTGAGTTACAGTGTGCATTTAGGTACACCAGAGGCTTCTGGTCAGGTTTCATATCCTCCTTGGATGTCTGTGGGCTTCCATTCTCCAGTCGACTTCCTAGGATTAATATCGTACGCCCTCGCCTCAACTAATGAAAGCCTTGAAATCATTATTATTGTTATTATTATTATTATTATTATTATTATTATTATTATTATTATTATTATTATTCCAAACGCACGGATGCAAGTGTGACGTCTGCCGGTTATGCCAACACGTACCTGTGCACACCATCAACACGTACTTGTGCACACCATCAATTAGTGGTGTCCCTTCTTGCCACACACCACACTGATGATGTTCACTTGAATAACAGAGTGAGTGTCACCTTGGGTAACAGAGAGTCTTGATCGGGTCGCAAAAAGACTTCGTAAGAATATGTGGTCAGTATACGATAAGGGGGGATCTTCGTACATATAAGAATTACATTACATATTGGCACTTTATATACGCCATAGGTCGATGATCAGATTACGTTTGCTCCCTGTATTTCCAGTCTCTCAGTTACAGAGTGTTTTCCCCCTCCTCACTCACCTCTTTCTGGTCGCAGGAGAGAGAGAGAGAGAGAGAGAGAGAGAGAGAGAGAGAGAGAGAGAGAGAGAGAGAGAGAGATGTGAGGGGCACATGGTGGCCGCGTACGGAACACCGCTGGTTTACATTGTCTCAAATCGTCGCCTCCTTCGTGTTCTCTGGCCCTTATGAGATCATCTCGCCACATTTATATATCTCACTTCCCTTCTATTCCTACTTTGACCCACTTTATGTTTTTTTTTTTCCCTCTCCCCCTCATTGAAGTGGTACAAACAAACTTTAATAAATACTCATTTCTGTCTCCCTCCCACATTTTCCCTCTTACCCTCCGAGAAATAAAGGAAGGGCTTCGAACTTATTATTGTTGTTGTTGTTGTTGTTGTTGTTGTTATGCTCTGACCTATTTATATCCTCCCGTAGAGCTGGCACACACACACACACACACACACACACACACACACACACACACACACACACACACACACACACACACACACGGGGCAAATCCGTCGCCAGAGATAAAGATCAAATTGATTTATCAAGGAGACAGACTGTCTCCTGCTGGCTCACGTGTGGATGAGGCAGAGAGGAAGAGGAAAAAATTGGCCACTCGATAGCAACAGAGAGAGAGAGAGAGAGAGAGAGAGAGAGAGAGAGAGAGTAAAAAATGGGAAAGTTGACACGATGACTTATTTCTGGTAATATGATATATATATATATATATATATATATATATATATATATATATATATATATATATATATATATATATATATATATACACACACACAGACTTGTAAAAGTCTCCTCGTGGCCATGACTGATATACATACGAACTGCCGCCGTGTCCGCCTCTGCCTCTATTTCCATGCAACATCGCCTCGTTACCGTGGGATAGCGACGCCCCTCGCATTACACAAGTTTGAGCATCTTGTTATTAGTTGGCCCAAGTTTGTGTGTGTGTGTGTGTGTGTCGGGTGTTTTACGTCTTTCTGGATTATTGTTATTATTGGGCTTAATATCTTGCTATATATATATATATATATATATATATATATATATATATATATATATATATATATATATATATATATGCATCCCCTATCCCTGGGGATAGGGGAGAAAGAATACTTCCCACGTATTCCCTGCGTGTCGTTGAAGGCGACTAAAAGGAGAGGGAGCGGGGGGCTGGAAATCCTCCCCTCTCGTTTTTTTTTAATTTTCCAAAAGAAGGAACAGAGAAGGGGGCCAGGTGAGGATATTCCCTCAAAGGCCCAGTCCTCTGTTCTAAACGCTACCTCGCTAATGCGGGAAATGGCGAATAGTTTGAAAGAAAAAAGAAACATATATGCATACGTACTTACATACATACATGCTCGTTACCGTAAGTCCGCCTGCTTGTGGTTACGTGGCGAGTGAAAAGTCACATTCGACAAGGTTGTGTCGACGATCTACGAATCTCTTGGAAATCCTTCCTCAGAGGAGTCCATCCTTTCCCTGCTGCTGATTCCAGCGCAGCTTCGAAATTGGAGGTCGGACGGCCCCCACCATGGAGAAAGAGTCGCAGCGCCCCCCCCCCCCCCCCCCCACGTGGAGAAAGAGTCCCAGGGTTGATATGACTCGAATGATACGAATGATAGTAATGATTATATAATTAGAGCAGACTGAATTATGATGGTCATTATGCGGTATGACTTTAGAACGTAGTGTACGAACACAGCATCCGTTATAATGACTGCCTCGGTTGAAGGTGTCGTAACTTTTGATCACTTTCATTATCATCATCATCATCAACTTTATCATAATTTGTCCCCATCTTCTGTTTTTGTTTTTATCATTTTTCCTCTTCCCATCTTCTATCATTGTTTTTCCCTCTTCCCATCTTCTGTCATTGTTGTCTTTTTCCGTTTCGTTTGTGTTACTCCAGATGCATTTAGTCGCATATTCTTTTATTTTTAGCTTGCCTTTCAGTTGATATTGAATGGTAGTTCTCTCTCTCTCTCTCTCTCTCTCTCTCTCTCTCTCTCTCTCTCTCTCTCTCTCTCTCTCTCTCTCTCTCTCTCTCTCTCTCTCTCTCTCTCTCTATTACCACTACTACTGCCGTGGCAGCCAGACTCATCCCTCACAGATGGTATACTGCTGCTGCTGCTGTGGTGGTGGTGATGATGAGAGAGAGAGAGAGAGAGAGAGAGAGAGAGAGAGAGAGAGAGAGAGAGAGAGAGAGAGAGAGAGAGAGTTGTAATCTGATACACGAACCCGTCAGATCAACGCTTCGTCAATACTTGTTTCATTCGTAGGGCACAACAGGCATGCAGACCCCCCGTGTGTGGTGGGGTATGATTGACCTCTGACCCCTGGTTCTAATCCAGGCTCATGCCAAAGGTCACGGTCATCGTCGTGCCTGATTGCCCTTAAGGGTCGTGCTGCCGTGCCCCAAGAGCCGTAGCGTCGTCCTTAAGGGATCATAAGAGTAATGAACCATCTCCATTGGTAACATTAGAGGAGGGTGGGGGGGGGGGGGGTTTAGCTCGTCCCATTTTCTTTATTTGCCCTTGGTGGCCACCACTGTGATCTGTGGTGATTCCTCGTCCCATTTTCTTTATTTGCCCTCGGTGGCTACCACTGTGATCTGTGGTGATTCCTCGTCCCATTTTCTTTATTTGCCCTTGGTGGCCACCACTGTGATCTGTGGTGATTCCTCGTCCCATTTTCTTTATTTGCCCTTGGTGGCTACCACTGTGATCTGTGGTGATTCCTCGTCCCATTTTCTTTATTTGCCCTTGGTGGCTACCACTGTGATCTGTGGTGATTCCTCGTCCCATTTTCTTTATTTGCCCTTGGTGGCCACCACTGTGATCTGTGGTGATTCCTCGTCCCATTTTCTTCAGTTGCCCTTGGTGGCCACCGCTGTGATCTGCGGTGATTCCCCCTCATCTGTAATTGCCCTGATACCATCTGGGATGTACACGTCATACGCTATTGCCATTGATCCACCTCCTCTTCCCTAGGATGGTGATGACCTGTGATATGCATGTCTGTACTGTTCTTAATCAGCATCTATTGTCTGTTCCTTTCCAGCCACCACAGCAAGGTATTAAAACTCTTAACTTTGGGATATTTCAGAATCTGCTGTCGCCTACATCGACCCAGAATTAGAAGGTATATCCAAAACAAAACAAAAAAAGCACGCCATAATATCATGCAACGAATTGAGAATTATATATATATATATCCATATATATACATATACATACCTATATGTCTGTCATGAACGTTTTCCTTTTTTTTTTTTTTGTCTCCTGCAACTATAATATTTTCTGTTCTGATTCCTCCTTGTCTCTGACGCTGGCTTGCTGACGATGTGTCTGCTGTATGGGCGAACGTGTTGTGTCATGACCACAGCTGCCTTGAAGCTTGAGGTAGAGAGAGCCTCTCTCTCTCTTTCTCTCTTTTTTTTTTTGGTGTTCGATGGAGGATCACAGTACTCGACTTGCCTTGGTGCTTGTGATTTCTCTCGTGCACACCCAAGTCATTTGTGAAAGGATTTTGTACGTAGATATAAAGAAATGAGTATTGATAAGATAAACAAAAGAGACTATATATATATATATATATATATATATATATATATATAGGGTATGAGGCTCTCTTCTGAAGATTCAAACAGCTTGGTCATCCATTAAGATAATCCCTTTGCCTGATCAATTGCTCATGAATTGCAAATGAAACGAAGTCCCATTGGAATCATAAGGCACTGATCCAGAGTAAGTTGGCTCCCGCACCCACGGTGCCACAAGGTGCCAACTTGAACAAGTCTCTGGTATTAAGAACATTATAATTCTAAAGTTGGGACACTGCCTGCTTAAAACTAATCAAGAAGAAAAAAAATAACAACCAACACACACTTACACACACACACACACACACACACACACACACACACACACACACACACACACACACACACACAAATCCACGCTAAATGTTTTGATGGTTCTGGTGGAAAGGAAGAGCCTGAGGATATGGACAGTCAATAAGCCATTCACGTAAATATTGAATGGAATGGATGATTGGTATGTATTTTTTTTTTCTCTTCTTTCTTTTCTTACCATGGGAAACAAAGAGGGATTTTGGTAATCTCTCCACCCTTTAGTCACTGAGTGTGTGTAATCTGTAGATAAAACTGGGAATAAATACATGGGGGTCTTCTTAACTCTTCTTCTCCTCCTCCTCCTCCTCATTCCTTTGTTTCCTCGCTTCCCTTCTTGGCTCTTTTCAACCCTCAAGAGCTTATATAAAAGATTCGGGGAAGCGAACCATTTAGACTAATTGGAGTTTAGTATATATACACAATACCTTGAATGAAAGTGAGCCCAGAAATAGTTTTGTATTAGTCTTTTGTTACCAGTCCAGGTACAGTACTGTATCAGTCTGGTGTAGCCAGTCTAGATACAGTACTGTATCAGTCTGGTGTAGCCAGTCCAGGTACAGTGCTGTATCAGTCTGGTGTCACCAGTCCAGGTACAGTACTGTATCAGTCTGGTGTCACCAGCCCAGATACAGTACTGTATCAGTCTGGTGTCACCAGCCCAGATACAGTACTGTATCAGTCTGGTGTTACCGGGATTGTCACACGTCATTAGATTATGACACCTTTGAACTACAGAGGAAATTTTCTGGGCCCACATCATAATGCTTCGGGTTAGTACTCAAAATAAATCTGTGATCTTGTGAAGTTATCAGTCTAGATCATTTTTCGTAGAAATGATTCTTAGTTTCCTCTTTCTTATCTGTATTGATTCCTCTCTTATCTCCACATGATGATACGTCTGGGTGTTCCCCCCTACTGCCATTGTGTTCATAACTTTTTATTGTCTTCAAGGTTTGTCAAATCTCGTTTGTTAACAGTCTCACTAAAATAACCCGAGTCACAAAAGTGCAGATCAATCCTCATTTCGTGGCATGGCCTCACCATTGTATGACTACAGCATCACTTTAATAACGAGAAAATCAACACATTTTCCCCTCTTATGTGCATTGTGGCTTGGCATTGTTTCATCAAATGGCAGTAGGGTGATTTGCTGTTGGGTAGTTCATGACGTCAGAGCCAATCACCAAAACAGTTCAAAAATGGTTTCTAAGGGCCAATTTCCACCAGAGCCATCATACCTTGGATAAATCCGTCCTGCAAGCAGATTAACTACTTGAAACTAATATTATAACATTTCTCCTCAGATTCGTGCATCCATTTATAACAGTGTGTGATTGTTCGCAACGAGAGACCTTTTTTTTTTTTTTGTTACGAACCTCCATATGTTTTCCTTTTAACATAACTAGTAACCTGGTGTGTGGCAGTAGAGGTATGTTTTCTACTAGAGACTTTCTAGATGGCTGAGCTGATGTTTATTGTAAGTCGACCACATCTCAGCTCCTTTCCGGGAGCCAAGTGGTGCCCCCGTGGCAAGAGGATGGAGAGATTGGAAAATCTGGAAGTTATTTCATGTTGCATTGATGTCTTAAGTAATGTTGGGTAGGTTCTCTGGTGTTGGTCACATGAAAACAATGGTCTGTCTGGTCTTAAGATCACAGCATGAACGATAGTGGACACCATAGAACACACATTTATGAATACACTGATTGATCTACCACACACACACACACACACACACACACACACACACACACACACACACACACACACACACACACACACACACACACACACACCAAGCACCATCCTGCTCCAAGCATCTTGAACCCCCACCAACGGAGCGTCAGCCTCCACCAGGGAGATCGTCTGCTCTGTCTTCAAGCCTGTGAGTGTCTACCCCGGCATTGTTGTGATGTCCTGGATCATCCACCACCAGTTGACGTCCCCCAGTCTCACCAGTTGACGTCCCCATTATCACCAGTTGACGTCCCCAGTATCACCAGTTGACGTCCCCAGTATCACCAGTTGACGTCCTCCAATCTCACCAGTTGACGTCCCCAGTATCACCAGGTCACGTCCCGGTCGTCTCATCATCTGAAACATTACAGTTTTTCGGCCACATGTGACAACATAATTCTCCCATCACGAGGAGGAATGGACAAGTGCACGGCGCTATCATGAACATCTTCTCGCTCTGTGTGAGGAATGCAAGGTGGATTCAAGCATTCCGTGCCTCTCCCCTTTCATCAAGAGCTCCAGCATCATCGCCGCCACACGTGCCACTCAGAAGCACCGACTTGCATAAGTAGCAACACCAGTCTCACCTGAGCAAGATGAGGGGGCTGTGCCCGAAGCATCGCCACGAGTTCCATCCTCCTTGAATCAGGATTCATACTCCAGAAAGGACGACTCTTAGGATTAGCAGCACAAGATGGATCGTAGCATCCAACGCTACTGGAAAGTATGTCATCCAATTTTACACCGACACCGCGGTATCCGCTCTGAGTTTCACACCCAATATCACAGTATCGTCTTCAAGATTCACACCAACGTTACAGCATCTGCTACGAGTTTCACGTCACCACTGTGGTCATATCTGGCCACCCTCCTCACAAGCTGTTCAGCTTCAGCGCAGACTTGGCCACGTGTGAGTGGCTCCGCCACCAGAATGAAAGAAAAACTTCCTACCTTGCTGGCATTCCTGGACCATTAGATCAAGTCCCGACCTTGGTTTAATGAGCTCCTCCTCCTCCTCCTCCTCCTTCGACCACTTCTCTTTCTTCGACCACATCACATGATCCATCCTATCCCCATTAGACCTGCTTCAGTATTCCAAGGCCAAGCAGGATCTGCTCCACTGCAGTATCCACCGTGGCATCAGAACCTCTATCTCTACCTCACCGTCAGGAGCATGGTGTGTGTGAACGTCTCGATCCTCCTCCTCCTCCCTCCCTCCCTCCCTCCCTCCCTCCCTCCCTCCCTCCCCACAGCTCCGGCATTACATTTTGTACTACAAGAAAAATGCCGTCCAATTATCACAGGATCCTCCACTAACATCACGCGCTGCACGCCGCCATTAAGGGCTTCATCCTAAGCACTGCCTCCACTTCCTCATCACAGCGTTCCCTCCACCGAGGGCACAGCGCCATCTACTTCATTTCCATTATTGACCCCATTTCCAGTACCACACAGTCTGTTCCAGGCAATGGAAGAGTTGCTTCCCTAGCAGTTGCTGCATCACTTCCAGTATTCCAGAACGCCCTTTTGGTCATTCCGGGATTGGCGTTCAGAGCGCCAAGACAATCGATCCTTAGGTACAGTGAGCCTGGCATTTATGATCCTAGTGACTAGGAGGATCAGAGCCAGTTCCTCCCTAGTCGTACACAGGCTCTACCATGACCAGTTAACGCTGCCGGTGACCAGCATGGTTTGATTTTAGAAGGCCTTAGAATCCGAGATGCTTCCTCAAGATCTTGTCGTCATTTTGAAGCCTTCTCATTCAGCACCATAGTCCAGCTTTCCAGGCAGCTTCACTGAGCATCATAACTGAGATCATGGAGTCTCCTTGGCCCGGATGATGAAGCTTTGTCTTCAGTATTTTGATGCTCTTATGTGAACGGCCTCATCATCATCATCATCATCATTATCATCATCTTAAACGACACTGTTCTTGCCCATTTTGATTTTACATCTCTTAGCCAGCACCACCACCACACTTCTTAACCCAACATCATCGTTACATTTCACACTCAGAATCTATGCCATCTCACCTGGCATGACCACCACTCTTCTTACCCACGTCATCATCACCACACATCTCACGTAGCATCACCACCACATATCTCACCCACAGCAAAACCTTCACGCACACACACACACACACACACACACACACACACACACACACACACACACCTCTCACCCATAGCATCACCAGGATACGCACTTCGCATCAAGCATCATCAAACTCCTCGTCCAAGGTCATTAAACTGCAGGCCAGCATCATTAGATTCTTCGCCGATCACATGGAAGCCGCCGTACCTCCAGGCATCAAGAAGGCCCACCCTCCTCCAGCATATGAGGCAACAAACAGCCCTATCATCAATCTTCACCTTCAGGAGCCATCCGCCCTCCAGAGCAAGTGGAAGTTCCTTCAGGCCACCTCGAAGTTCGCCTGGCTGAACCAACCAAGATGGGCAGTGAAGTCACCCATTTTCTAACCAAGATGGGCAGTGAAGTTACCCATTTTCTAACCAAGATGGGTAGTGAAGTCACCCATTTTCTAACCAAGATGGGCAGTGAAGTCACCCATTTTCTAACCAAGATGGGCAGTGAAGTCACCCATTCTCTAACTAAGACGGGCAGTGAAGTCACCCATTTTCTAACGACGGCAGTGGATGACTCGGGACGTGGTTCCTCTTTCCCCATTTTCCTTTCATCCACATCACAAGCATCTTGGAACTTGTGGCGTCCACGTCTTCACTTTTTTACCCACCGCTTGGTCGCCACATCCACGATGCACAACATATTATGCCATTACTCTACAGTTTTCTCGGTAGATCTTCTTCGTGCCCTAGGTTTTGTTAAGTGTTTCTTAGCACTGAGAAATAATGCTGTCGAACACAAAAAAAAAAACACACACATTTGCTCAGCAACATCACAGAAACGAGTACCTTGTTAGAAGTAGGTTTTTTTCTTTTTTCTTTTTAAGTTTTCTGGGTTTTCTGGATGAGGGGATTCCTTCTGATTCATTGCTGACACCTGTACATTCTTAGGGGGTTACGGTACAGGATTATTTTGATCAGCCAATGCCTTCCAGCTGGATGCAGAAATACAAGAGGAAACTGCTCTTTGAAACGGTATTATGAATCGTAGTGTTGATGTTAGCATTTGTTTCAAAGCTGTTAGCTTGTGTTTCAGAGAAGTTAGTATTTGTTTCAAAGCTGTTAGCTTGTGTTTCAGAGATGTTAGCTTCTGTTTCAGAGATGTTAGCTTGTGTTTCAAAGATGTTAGCTTCTGTTTCAGAGATGTTAGCTTGTGTTTCAAAGATGTTAGCTTGTGTTTCAGAGATGTTAGCTTGTGTTTCAAAGATGTTAGCTTCTGCTTCAAAGAATATTTCGAGCTGGGATGTGAATTCTTTGTAGAAACGTGATGGTTGCAGTGATGAGGTTAACCCATTATCCAAGCACCTTGTCAGCCAAACTTGTGTTCAGTTTTGGTGCATTGGGTTTGAGAAGGAAGAGCAGTGAAAGGTTCTTTGTTTTATCTTTGTCACTGAATATTTTTTTATTTTCCCCTGGAACCATGTCTTGTTTTATAACCATATATATATATATATATATATAGAATATATATATATGTATATTATTCTGTAGCATGAGGGAACTTACAGATTCGCATTTCCATATAGGAAATGTTATAAAGAAAATGTTTTGATTCTTCTGCATTATTTTCGCATGAGAAGTGCATGGGAACCTGAGATGCTATGGTGTGTTTCTAAAAAGCAAATTTCTATGAATATTTGGTGTCGGTTCCTTTACCCTAAAAATGTCATCTGCTGGTTATATATATATATATATATATATATATATATATATATATATATATATATATATATATATATATATATAAGACCAGTAAGGATATATGTACATTAATTGGAGACTGATTTTATCGTTCTAGTACATTTCAGCCCATCTAAGGCCCTTTCCCGCTGAAACTAACAATGACATGAAGAGCAAAGTATATGTATATGAAGATATAAGGTATAAGGTAGACCTCTGAGTGACCCCATCCGCTGTGACCAGACGTGAAGAAGGATTACGAGTGCAACCTGATGTGGTACATAGGTAATCACTGCATCATATATATATATATATATATATATATATATATATATATATATATATATATATATATATATATATATATACATATATATATATATGACTTATCGGAATCAGTTACATGATTATATATCTCAGCCTGACAGAAAGAAAACATGACAGGTATTTCCTACTCTGACATGTCGCCTGCATTCACAAAGTCTTTGGTTTTATCTTCTCCCTGTCTCACCTGTACACAAGCCTCCACGAGAGTGTTTGAGCAAGTTATAAAGACGCAAGAATTATTTATCTATCCACAGGTCGCCTCGTGTTCCTTCCTACCTTGGCCTGGTCGATGGTTGTTCCCCCCGTGTTCCCATCCCTGTTCCCTCAAGTTCCACAACCATCATTTGGTTGCCCCCGGTCTCGTCCATTGTATAAGCCTTTTCCGGTGATTTGTTACATATTCCGTGTTTATGTGATCTTCTTCTAAGGCTTTCCTCGCCCGTTTGTCCATTCCTTTACGTATGGTTTGGCCTCCTGCCTCATCTTTACGCGGTCACTTGTCTTATGTGTGGATAGTAAGTGCGTTCGATGTTCTGTGATCACGCGTATCATCTATATTTTATATTCTCTTATCCTTTTGACCATACGTCGCCCAATCATGATATACATTTGTAAAGTATACAACACCATCTTTGTTGATCCTCCACTCTGTTGTCCTCACTACATCAACTAACTTTTTCCCCTGTTGAAGTAAACGTGTTGATTCTTGTCTCCTGTAAACATCCATTTATATCTGAGGCTTTTCTTTGGATGTAGACTCGTTACATTACTTTTTATTTTCCTCTCGCATTTCTTTCAACATTCTCTCTGCGCCATTTCATTATGTCATTGGCCGTTTTTCTTGAGTTTGATTGATATATAAAAAAAAAAGAGCTTCATGGATAACACAACTTCTTGAATGCGTCGATTAAATATATCCATATTTCTCTTCTAAATAAACTCTGCTGCTTATTCTCCTGCCTCCGAGAACCCAGCGATTACGTCAGGCTTTCGTTCTCTGGCTGAGGACCGCGAGATAATGAACACAAAGTAACAAGAATGACTTTATTCATTATCCCTCGGGGCCAAAACGGATGAAAAGAAAAAGAAAAGAAAGTAGTCTGAGGTAATCATTAGGGGTTCATTTTAAGGGCAGTGGAAATGTGCAGGAGTTGATAGGTAGAGGAGAAAACAAAATATTTATCGAAGCTGTTAAGAAGTTTATAGTGTTACCGAGAAGGTTTATTTTCTAAACTCATGAAGACATGCCTATGATATAATGGAAAGACGGAGCGAGGATGTTTTTGAAAACAGCGCCACGAAAAACGAGCGAGATACATAAACAGCTCTTAATCCAAGGAAGACCTCAGATATAAACAGATGCTCACGGAAGACACGAATAAACATTACTGCTTCGTCGAGAAAGAAGACAAGTGACGGTGACGAGAAGTAAAACTGGTGGAGGTGTTCAACGTGGATAGCGCCGTTACAGGTTGTCTCTGTAATGGACGTTCGATCATTTACATTGGAGATGACAGGGCAGGTTGAGGCCAAAAGGACAAGCGGATGTAAAGGTGTTGTACGTCATCATAAAACATTGATATGTCGTCCATACTGACATGTGTGTGTGTGTGTGACCGCCTCTCAAGGTGACGAGGAGCTGAAATAATACAGAAAGGATTGAACGAATGCGTGAGGAAAGCCTTGGAAGCTGCCCACATATGCATAGGAAGAGTGAGCAATCATCGTCAGGGCTTCGCACGATGGGTGACAGCAGCTGCAAACATGCCGTTGGTGGAATTTGGTGGAGTGCGGCGGGCCGGGAACTTGGAGAGGGTGGGGGAACAGGCCAGACCAGCCCAGCCAAATGGGGGAACTTGGCGTGCAACGTTCGGTGAGGTAACCTGTGGACATAACGACTTGTGTCTTTTGTATAGTTCTTAGTCTCTCTAAAGCGCTTCTGCGCACGACGAGACGTTAGAGAAATAAAAGCCAGAAGCCTTCCACCTGTGTGTGGTTGAAACAGGGAGAGAATTGAAGCAGAGTTGATGAGCCTGTGTTGAATGTTAAAAGAAAAATGAATCAATGCTGACGGTGATGTTCTCTGTCAAGGTAGGAATCATATTACCTGTATATTCCAGTCGCGAAGAACACTAGTCCTCTATCCCATCTGGTCAAGCCATAGTCGAGTGGGGGATCTTCGAGGGGTTTTCCCCCATGTCACGTGCTGTTGTTCAAGGTTAGTTCAACATGTAGGTTGAAACACTTGTTCTCATATCTGTCATTATCAGTGCCACATGAGAGGGAAGGGCCCAGTATAGAGGGAAACTATTCTGGGACAATGAAATCATGTCTCCTAGAAGCGTTCTTATGTTTCCATCCATATTAACGCCGGTACATTATTCTATATATATATATATATATATATATATATATATATATATATATATATATATATATATATATTATATATATATTATATATAAACGTGTGTGTGTGTGTTTGTCTTTTGTGTGTTTGTGGGTAATCACAAGGTATGTTGTTGATACACGATGATTGTATATCTAAATGTATTAAAGTATTAAGGACGAATGCTACACCACGAATGCGCGATCTCCACGGCGCATTGAGGGCTTGCCCTGCCTCCCCCGCGCTACACTGGATGGGGGTGGGGGAAATAAAACTGTATCAACCGTGTATTACGAGATGATCATTGTGGCATCATCAGGTCTGTATCCTTTTATCTCTCTCGTTTCACTCCACTTTTTAAAAAGTATACGTAATGCAGTTACTCACCTCCTTACGAGAGACTATGAAGTTTTGAAAGAGTTGGTGATTCATGTAATCCTTCGAAATTCCAGTTCACGTCATGATATATGATCATATATATATATTTTTTGTGTTTCTTTGTTATTCAAAGTCAAGATTGATTCATGTACATCATGATTTCACGATTGGTGATTATATGTTCTGTTTTGTCCCGCCATAGCAAGTGTTATAATGGGTCTTGTGTATGTTTCAGGTAAATTTCCATTGTACTTCCGATACATTACCGAACTGTGCGATTTGTCCCCGAGTGTCGTGGGTGGCTGCGCGTAAGTACGTTACTCCTTTATTTTTTTTTTCTTTTCTGATCACTGATGGTAATCATTCTCATTGGTATGTTCTTGTCCCAGTCATGCTGCAGCAATGGGGAAGCAAGTAAGTTTTTTGTTATGATATATTTATATGTATATATGTGAAAAGTAAGTTTTTATGATATATTTATGTGTATATATGTGAAAAGTAAGTTTTTGTTATAATATATATGTGTATATATGTGAAAAGTAAGTTTTTGTTATGATATATATGTGTATATATGTGAAAAGTAAGTTTTTATCATACTATATATGTGTGTAGGTTCGTGTGTCGTACTGGAATGGTTATTGTTTTCTAACAAGGGGGATGGTAGTGAGTTTGGGTTGGTTAGGAAGGGTGTGGGATCCCGTGAAAATTGTGAAAGAAAATAATTGTGTACGTGTGTATGTATATATATATTGCTGTATTCTGATGATGTTTGAGGGGAAGGGTATACAGCAAAATCATGAGTTTTTTCTTTTTTACGTTGTTAAAAGCGTGATTTTGTATTTAGTTTAAATAGTGTGTGGTTACTTGAGTGCTTTAACCAAGGGATACCATTACCTTTGTGTTGTGTAAGGTAAAGGAATGATCAAGTTGATTTTGAGTCAAGAAGAGGAAATGATGTTGTCCTCATCCCATCTTCCCCCCTCCCCCCCCACCCCCCATCGCCGCCTTAATTCGAGCTTTAGGGGAAAAAAGGGGATGGGGGGTTATGTTCCTCCCGCCTTAATTCGAAACCCCAGGAAAAAAGGGAGGGTATTCCTCCAGTGGCTAAAATGTTTCTAGATACCTTGCCATCTCCTTTTTTCCTCTGATCCCCACCTTATTAAGAAAAAGTTGCTGTTATCAAAAGATAAGAATTGAAAAAAAAAGAAAAAGATACTTTTTCATGACAGGTTATTAAGTTCCTTCAGTTTTGGTGATAGGAGGTTGTGAAGTTCCTTCAGTTTTGGTGATTGGAGGTTGTGAAGGTCTCTCAGTTTTGGTGATTGGAGGTTGTGAAGGTCTTTCATTTCTGATGATAGGAGGTTGTGAAGTTCCTTCAGTTCTGGTGATAGGAGGTTGTGAAGTTCCTTCAGTTCTGGTGATAGGAGGTTGTGAAGTTCCTCCAGTTATAGCGATAGGCGACGTAAGACCAGTCGTGTTGCATGCGCATGGTATATTATTCTATAATGTACAGAAATGATGTTTCTATACCCACATAGTCCACTTATGTATAGTCCTTCGCCATCAGACAAGACTCCACCCCACCATCGTCTTCAGGTAACCCCCTCCCCTCTCTTTCCATCCTTATATACTGAGCGTTATCGTTGTCCTCCCACACAACCGTAACACTCCTCTCCTCTGGTTATCTGTTATCTCCCAGCCTACCATCCCTTGTGTCATCCGTCAGTCCTTCTTTGAGGTGTATCATCCATCAGACTCGTGAGTCCATCTTGAGATGGAGCGTCCCAGATCATTTCGCCATCCTTTCCAGCTTCCCCGTCTATCCTTCTTAGATTCTTCTTCCCTATCCTCTCGTCTTTCCTTATCCTCTCCCTTATCCTCTCTCCTTTCCTCTTCCCTTATCCTCTCCCCTTATCCTGTGTAGTATCCTCTCCGCCTATCCTCTCCACTTATCCTCTCCCCCTATCCTCTTCCCTTTATCCTCTCCCCTATACCCCCTCCCCTTATCCTCTCCCCTTATCCTCACCCCTCATCCTCTCCCCTCATCCTTCTTGTTATCCCTTTTGTTTACAGCTTCGTCTTTTAACGCCCCGGTCATCGCCGTCCGCCACCTGTCCTGCTTTAATTGCCTGGACCAAGGTGAAGGATGCAGCTCGCTGCTGCTGCTGCTGTTGTGCTCCTTTATAATAAACACACCAATCCCAGGTGCTGCCGCTTGGGGGGGCGGCGGGGCCTTCGTTAAGGCAAGCCCAGCTTCCAGCGGGGCGGGCTGGGGCACCCGGCTCGCCTGATGATGTATCGGTTCTGCTGGTGGGTCGCCCCGCCCGCCCCCGCTCATGTTGGGTTTGGTTAGGCTTTGACTTTCATGATAATAATCACTCTCTCTCTCTCTCTCTCTCTCTCTCTCTCTCTCTCTCTCTCTCTCTCTCTCTCTCTCTCTCTCTCTCTCTCTCTCTCTCTTTCTTTCTTTCTCTCTCTCTCTCTTTCTCTCTCTCTCTCTCTCTCTCTCTCTCTCTCTCTCTCTCTCTCTCTCTCTCTCTCTCTCTCTCTCTCTCTCTCTCTCAAGGTGGTCCTCACCAGTTAACTTTTAAGAAGGAAGGAAGGGGTAAAGAAAAAAAAAAATAATAAAAGAAGAGGAAAGAGAAGCACTTAACAATAATTCCCTTCCATCTTTTAGAAAGAGTGGAAGCCGACCATTTTGCTATCCGTTTCAGTGGCAGCCATCCTGCCCAAGTAGCTTAATGGGTCTTGGTCAGTTGAGCATTTCGAATTTCGTGCGAGAAATCTCCTCTTTTCCGTACTAAAGTTTATATATATATATATATATATATATATATATATATATATATATATATATATATATATATATATATATATATATATATATTAGGTGTATATAACTTCTGAAATGCAATATTCGCCATACGATCTATGTATATATCTGTCTGTTTGTTTACCTATCTGTCTATATGTATATTCTCTTTATGGAATGATAGATGGATACACACACACACACACACACACACACACACACACACACACACACACACAAGCTTCTGTTAGTGTAATGGTTAGCGTTACTGACCATGATTCAGTACGGACCCGCGCGAAAGCAGGATCACGTGGGTTCGAATCCTGGGCGTGGCAGTTGGCTTCCACCCAACGCACGTGTCTGCCGGTAAATGGGTACCTTGACTCACACTTGGGGAGTATGTTTGGGCGTACAGACATGGTGTATGTACACAAGGCTATCAGACTGGCCAACACAAGTGTGTGGAACTTCCTCACTGTAACACATTATTAGTAAACACACACACACACACACACACACACACACACACACGCTCGCGCGCGCGCGCGAAAAGAAAACGAGATTTTCGTGATGCAACTGGGGGTTTTTTTGGCAACGCGCTGATGTTGCTGGTATTTGCCCTCATCACCCGTCTGTCCTTCAGGATTCCTTCATATCTCTCTCTCTCTCTCTCTCTCTCTCTCTCTCTCTCTCTCTCTCTCTCTCTCTCTCTCTCTCTCTCTCTCTCTCTCTCTCTCTCTTTCGACAAAAGAAAACCCTGCTTTTGGTTCCCCAGTCACGGTCTGTATATATCTGGCCTCTCCCCTGCACCCACCACCTCGCCAGCTGGCTCCCCCCTTATAAGCCAGGATGTGTGTTTGGCGTAATAGCCACGACACATAACTCCAGTGTTGACTTTATGGGGCACTAAAACATAATGCCATATTACGAAGCGTTTCGGAGTGATGTATCATTTTCCATTTTGTGCTTAACGTTGGTTTGCGTTTTGCCTGCGCGTTCGTTGTAGAACAGAATCAACATTTTGTTTTGTAGTAAATCACTTGTGACAGTGATGTAAAAGGATATGTTGATCACACACACACACACACACACACACACACACACACACACACACATCACTATATATATATATATATATATATATATATATATATATATATATATATATATATATATATATATATATATATATTGATACTGGTTTTAAAGTTGAGGAAATTGGTATCAATATTGTAAAGACGTCATAATCATTTTTTTCTTTTAATATTTGACGTTTGATTTAGAACCGCTTCGTTTAAGAATTATATTAACCCACCACAAACCTACCTTTTTAAATAATGTTTTTAAAGTTTTTTTTTTCTGTGAAGCTTCGACCTTTCATTACCCTGAACACGTATGACCATATGTGATTATATATGTAATTCCATTACATAATGCAAACCTCTGCAGGCGAAGATAAGCCTGTCCATGTGTGATGTCATGTCAGTGTTTTATCCGGACCTGAAAATCCGTAATGAATATACGAATATTTCATGGCGAAGGCAGATTGAATATTACACAGCGAAGTGTATCTCATATTTCGTTAAAACTCGTATGACAAAGGTCATTGTTCTAGAGTATGAATACCATTAGATATTTCTATATGTTCAGTCCCGGGCTTATAACATAGTCGTCGCCGATTGGTCCCTTTTTCTAATTGTTATCCTCCTCTTATCTTTTTTTTCTTTTTCTTTTTTTACTGCTCACGTCTGTGTTGATTGCAACATAGTTATCTGAAGCTTCTTCCATTTTCCTATACTGTCGCAGCGAAGTAGGACGGAGGGTATATGCAAAACAATGACAAAGTATAAAAAAAAAAATATATATATATATATATATATATATATATATATATATATATATACATATATGAAGAGATTTTACATATTCGTTTTTCTCTTGTATATCTTCATCTTTGGTCTGCCAGGGGTCTCTTTTCATTCATACACTTCCTTCATCACATTTTCCTTTCTCCGTGTGTAAAAGGTGGAGAGGATAGAAGGAGAATATAAAGCGCCCCAAATATTTCATGTTTAAAGTGTTTGTTTGCCTTGCAAACTCTCATCATCACCGCTTCTTCTTCTTCTTCTTCTTCTTCTTCTTCTTCTTCTTCTTCTTCTTCCCGTCTTCTCTTCTTCTCTCGCTGTTATCCTCATTCCCTTCTTGAGTTCTCTCTCTCATATTCATCCTTTATCCTTGTTTGAGTTAAGCACGGCTTTTGGGTATCTCTTTCTGCATTATCTTTTCCTTTATTTCTCCCTAGGTACGTCATTCAGTAGCAGGTCTATCGTATGTCATTTTATGATTATATACGTCCAGCTTTCACTTCTATCATATGTCATCTCATAACTATATCTCCAGGTTTCTTTATTTATGTTCATTTATCATCGAGTTTATCATGCCAAACGTCTTCGTATATCGTTATCTGTCCTGATATCCATTATCTCTATTCCCTCCATTACCATTATCATTCTGTACACTGTCATCCAAGCGTTCTTATCTCACCGTACATTCAGTGTATATGCTTCCCCGTAGTTTATCCCTATTTTGCGAGTCCATCAAAAAGGCTTTCGTCTGCCTAGCTCTTCGCACGTTCCCCCCTTGCATGGATGATGACAGCCAGAAAATGCATCACAAAGGTGACGGTGATGCCGTCAGCCAGACGGTCGTGGATCCCCAGGCTACTACATACACTCATCCCCTCCCACTGGGCCTCCGGCAGGAGTACCTCGATCCTAGGCTACTACATACTCTCATCCTCTCACACTGGGCCTCCGGCAGGAGGACCTCGATCCTAGGCTACTACATACACTCATCCTCTCACACTGGGCCTCCGGCAGGAGGACCTCGATCCTAGGCTACTACATACACTCATCCTTTCACACAGGGCCTCCGGCAGGAGTACTTCGATCCTAGGCTGCTACAACCACATATCCCCTCCCACTGGGCCTCCGGCAGGAGTACATACACTCCTCCATTCACACTGGGTCTTTGGCAGGTGTACCTCGTGCATATATCTCCTCATAATGGACCCAAGGGTGCTTTGTAACGTGCTGCCGTTGTAGGAAGGTATATCACACAGGGAGATGGATGGAGACGTCGTGGAAAATCATACAAGTGTGATTGTTTTTCCTGTAAATCCCGGATATATATATATATATACCGTAGAACAGCCCTGACGTGTTCGTAACGAGTTAGTAATGTGTTCATCCTACAGTCATGCGTTGTTGGTATTGGCGTTAGCATAACGTGGTAAATATAGCAGAACTTATAGCCACCATAGCATCAAGCAGAGTCCGGCCATCGCTATAAATTACGGCTATATCAGGGCAGCTTTTGAACTGTGGTAGAATGGGAGCGGTATAGCGGTGGGAGAGGGGGAGAGTGGGTGGAGGGGGGAGAGGTTCCTTTTATGGGCTTTTAAAACTCTCCAAAACAGTATTTTTAAACATAGCCATCCAAACTATACCAATTTAAAGTTGATGGCAAAGTGAATGAATTGGATTGGTTGCCTGTGATGAAACTGTTGTCGTGTTATGGGGTGTTAGTCACGGTTTCTGTCGCTGTTGTTCTTTCTTTTGTTTTTCAGTGCGCTTGAAAAAAAAAGAAAAGTCTTTTTGCCGGTAATTTATTCATTTATTTATTTATTTTATTGTTCACAGTCTCTGAAAGACACTGGCCTTTTTTTTTTTACCCCCTGGAGGCGTGTCGTATATACGTGTCGCTTGTTTATCTGTTGGATCAACGTTTAGTGAGTTGCTTTTTACCAAATTAGTTTTTCTGGCAGTATTAATCTCATTAATAGCTTGCATTGCCTTTGATCAAATGCTTACACACACACACACACACACACACACACACACACATACACACACACACACACACACACACACACACACACACACACACACACACACATATTTCTTTTTCCATACATGTTCGCCATTTCCTACATTAGCGAGAGGTTAACCCTAAGAACAGACGAAGAAGTGGCCTCCTTCGTTCATATCTACTATCGAGTTGTCGTATATAATGCACCGAAGCCATGCCCCTTTATCCAAGACCAGGCTTGTGTGTGTGTGTGTGTGTGTGTGTCAAAAACCATTAAGCGATGAAAGTCGTCTTAACGTCAAGGGAGACAAGAAAGAGCCTGGAGCTGAATTTTGCGAAATTATATTTACTAGTTTGTGAACTGCATGCAGTGACACTGTAGTTGTTAAAACAACGTCTTTGGTCGCAAGTGGACTTCGAGAAAGAAGCGAGAAAGACTAAAGACGAAGGCTCGGCGATCCATGAGAAAGACTTGAGGTAAACCAGTCATTGAGAACGAAGCGAGAAAGACTGAAGACGAAGGCTCGGCCGATCCATGAGAAAGACTTGAGGTAAACCAGTGATTGAGAACGAAGCGAGAAAGACTGAAGACGAAAGCCCGGCAATCCATGAGAAAGACTTGAAGTAAACCAGACGTTGATTGGCTGCTAAATGGAAATATAAGGGTCCGCAGCGGTAAAGTAACAGACGAGCTGGGCTCAGACGACTAACCAAGATTGACCGGCAGGTAAAGATGCTGTAACCATCAACATCATCGTCATCACCAGCGGGACGACCCTATAAACAGATAGGCACAGAGAAAGGGAAATAAGGCACAAAGAAAGGAAAATAAACGGAGAAGAGAAAGAGACGGAATCTCGCATATAAATCGCCCGTCGTTGACAGATTGGCAGACGGTGACTGACGGAGGGTGTGCAGCCTTAACTTACGATGCTCTTGGAGGTCTTCTGTCTCAGTAGTTGGGTCTTGTACGCATCCTCCCATGAAGTGTACTTAGGCAGTGTTGGTCGCATCTGTAGTATGAGGGACTGCAGATTGCTGGATGTACCGACCTGATCCCCCACCACGAAAACCGAGGGAATAGAGTTATGGATAGATAGATAGATAGATAGATAGATATGAGATAATGATATATAGAGAGATATACGGTACGCGATTAGTAAGCAAAAGAACTGTATATGGATCCAGTTTGGTTGGAAGATATAAGTACCATGTGATCCTTGCCAGGAGACCCTGCTGCCGTTTTCATTCATTCCTCGTCGCCCCACGACCACACACACACACACACACACACACACACACACACACACACACACACACACACTCTCTCTCTCTCTCTCTCTCTCTCTCTCTCTCTCTCTCTCTCTCTCTCTCTCTCTCTCTCTAAGGTGACGCTGGCAAAAAACGAAAGAATCTCGTCCTCATTACTCATAAACATAGTGTACTCTCTCTCTCTCTCTCTCTCTCTCTCTCTCTCTCTCTCTCTCTCTCTCTCTCTCTCTCTCTCTCTCAGAGACCGCCTTCTCGCTCTCCCTCTTATCTCGCCCATCTCTCACGGCCGAGATGGTGGATCCTGGGTACCGGGTTGAATTTCCGGAGAGAGAGAGAGAGAGAGAGAGAGAGACGTCTGCGTGTTAAATAGTCCGGTTACTCCCACCTGGCTACGTGAGACCTCCGCTCCCCCTGTGCTATTCTCCTCTTGATCGTGGCTTGATTCTGGGGTGTATAGAGACGGTGGTTTGATTCTGGGGTGTATAGAGACGGTGGTTTGATTCTGGGGTTTATAGAGACTGTGGTTTGATTCTGGGGTTTATAGAGACTGTGGTTTGATTCTGGGGTTTATAGAGACGGTGGTTTGATTCTGGGGTTTATAGAGACGGTGGTTTGATTCTGGGGTTTATAGAGACGATGGTTTGATTCTGGGGTTTATAGAGACGGTGGTTTGATTCTGGGGTTTGTAGAGACGGTGGTTTGATTCTGGGGTGTATAGAGACGGTGGTTTGATTCTGGGGTGTATAGAGACTGTGGTTTGATTCTGGGGTGTATAGAGACGGTGGTTTGATTCTGGGGTGTATAGAGACGATGGTTTGATTCCGTGGTTCATCAAGACACTGGGATAGAGAGAGAGAGAGTGTGTGTATGCAAGCTCACTTACACGAGGCGTTAAGACAAGGTGATAAATGGGTTAACCATATTTTGCATACCACGGGGACACACTCACACTTCTTAAAGTGCCGTCAAACAGCGAGGGTATTTAAGTAGGTTATCCAGTGTTCCCAGGATTGGGAGGGCTCGTACCAGTTTCCGAGATAGCGAGGTGGAGGGGAGGGAACTTCGTTTGACTGGCGGAACAGTGGAGCGATTCATGTCTTCATTCGTGAAACACAACAAGGCTCAGGGGTGTCTCACCCGCCGGAGTGAACTGCACTCTGTGATTTCCTGACCGGTGGGGCAGTGGAGTAAGTAAGCAACCTTCAACAACCCGTGACGCGTGTGAGAGAGAGAGAGAGAGAGAGAGAGAGAGAGAGAGAGAGAGAGAGAGAGAGAGAGAGACGCCAGTGCAACACTTGGATGTCGTAAAACGCCAAGGGACAATGGAGACTCGATGGTTGTAATGATAAAGGAGATATTGTCATTTCTTTTTTCCTTTTTTTTTCTTAGCCGGTATATACAAAACAGAGATGGTGCCAATATTTATAGAACGGTAGAATAGATTAGAGTTTGTCTGGTTCAGGCTCAGAGAGATGGCTTGGGGGGAGGCAAAGGTAGTGAAACATTCTCTTAGGCAAAGGGATATACCACACCTGGTCAAGGGAAGCAAGAGCTTTGAGCAAGAAGGCTTCGGTGTGTGGCACCGGAGGAAATCATAATGAACAGGCCAGATATACGGTTCTGATATCTTGGTTCTCAAGAATAAATGATCTTTATTCAGTTAAGACTTGACTCCCTCACAGATTGGGGGAGATATATATGTTTTAATGTGTGTGTGTGTGTGTGTGTGTGTGTGTGTGTGTGTCAGGGTGTCTCTGTCTTTTGTATAAGGACGTGTGTGTGAACGCAAGTGAATGTTATTTGTGCGAATAGTTTTCTCAAGTTACCTTCCGTCGTTCCTCTTTCCTGATGAGGACGCAGATGAGCAAGGTTGGCCTCCACAGTGTGTTTTTGGATAGGTAGTGAAGTGGCAAAGTTGCTGTGTGATAGAGACTCGTGTTCACACGAGTAATAAGCAACGAAGGGAAAAGAGAAAGATCTATATATGTATATAGTGATGATGATAGACTGTATTTCATTCAGATATCCATACAAGGTTGTATATCTATCTATCTATCTATCTATCTATTTATATATATATATATATATATATATATATATATATATATATATATATATATATATATATATATATATATAATCGTTAGGCAGTTAATGGTCGCGATCAGTGGCACAGATAACGTTAATGGACGCGTGAGATTATTATGGTAGATAGCGAAAGGCGAGAGCGGTCCACTAAATCTATCACAGTGTTAGCGGATATAGTCGTTTGTGCTGATACGTTTTTCTCTTATATTTCTGGTGGATGTTAGCCTTTAGGCACAACGTGACGACCCTTTGGGCACGACGTGACGACCCTTGAGCACGACGATACGAACGACCCTTTGAGCACGACATAACGACCTTTGAGAACCCTACGAACCTAGGGCACGTGATGACCTCGTCTTTTGGCCTGACCTGAAAAGGGGAATCAGGTCGTAGGGCAAGGCCACCGTACCTGAAAGGTCGTACCGTCGTGCCGACGTATTCAAAAGTCGTTGTGTCGTCGGGTCGTGTGCAACAAGGGTTTTAGACGTTGTTTATCACTGTGTTATGGACGACCTTTGTGGATGTTTTCCTCGTATTGTTTAACGAATTTGATTGGACCGGCGCCGTAACCTTCCATCCAACGAATTATTTCCAAAAATTCTATGAGTAAATATATATATATATATATATATATATATATATATATATATATATATATATATATTTATATATATATATATTTATTTATTTATATAGATAAATATATATATATATATATATATATATATATATATATATACACACCTCTTTTCTTCAGTCGTAACTGTCATGGTGTGGTCACTGATATATAGTCATTGTTCAACTGGACTGTTGTGGTCAGAGGGTTGTGGTGATCGCCCGGGAAATGTGTGGTGTCGTCCCCCTTTCTGTTGGGTAGAATGGCGTGATTCCCGTTCTCCCCTTTTGAGATGGAAGGCGGGTCGTCCATTTTCTTTTATCTTTATGGAGCGATGCGGTGTCCTCTCTCCATTGTCTTATGGCGATGGAGTGGTCGCCATGCTTTTGTTCTCTGGGGAGGTGGTCTGATAACCACCTCTCTCTCTCTCTCTCTCTCTCCCTCCGGACCTATTTTGTGGGCTGCCTTGTGTCTCGGCTTCATGTCTTTTGTAGAGGGCGGTATAGTGTGTGCGATTTTCCCCGATTAAAAAAAAGAAAAACCCTTCGTGACCACGAAGGGCCCTGCCCTTCAACCACGACGGTGTGGCCCTTTTAAAGAGAACATAAAGGTGACGAGCCTTGAGCACGACAACACGACCCTTTTTTGAGCATGGGGTGGCCAGCTGGGAGGCCATCATGTACACAATCGGGAGGTCGTACGCTCGGGCTTAATTTTTAGGGTCCCGCTACCGTTGTGCTGGGAGGGAGGTCTCGTCGTGTCGTCGTGTTTCAAGGGGTCGTGCCGTGCCCAAGGGTCGTCTTGTCGTGCTCTAAGGGCTTATCTCGGACGTCAGCGCCCTTATCTTCGTGTACCGACGTGGAGGGCATTTCACTGATGCATTTAAGGTGGGCAACAGACGTAGATTTGTTCCAGTGAAATTTGGGCATATATATCTATCGCAGAAATTTGGAGTATATTTATCTATCGCAGAAATTTAGGGCATATTTATCTAACGCAGGAATTTAGGGCATATTTATCTAACGCAGAAATTTGGGGCATATTTATTTAACGCAAGAATTTGGGGGATACTTATCTAACGCAGGAATTTTGGTTATATTTATCTAACGCAGAAATTTCGGGTATATTCATCTAACGAAAATATGGGGGTATATTTATCGAACCGAGAAATATGATGCATATTTATCTAACGCAGAAATTTCGGGTATGTTCATCCGACGAAAAGGAAAAAGGAAATGGGGTATATTCATCTAACTCAGAAATTTTGGGGACAAAATACATTGAAAGGTTAGTATGGAGGTTGTCTGTCTCAGGCTGTATACGCGCGCAAGGATATTTAGCATAAATTCATTATCGTTATCTCACGAATCACGTACGAATGATTTAGCGAAGGACAAAAATATTTGAAAAGTAAAAATGAACGAAAAAATTTACGACACGGTGAGCCTTATTTGTGCATCACTGATAAACACACACACACACACACACACACACACACACACACACACACACACACACACACACACACAAAGCTCTCATTACACTGTGTATATCAGTCTGTCACCCTGATACTGTCCGTGTACGAAAACTGCAAACGGCATGAAAATCGGGAAGTTTATTCGTACGAAACACGGGGGTCGTTTCCCGATGGCTTAATATATACCGCATTCTTTGCTGAGTTATTAGAACGCGACATTTCATCCCGGTGTTATATAAGTACCGTGACGTGCATCACCCACCCGTTTTTACCGTCTCGTTTTCGTTGACCTGGTGTTAATGTCCGTTAGTCATATTTTTAACCCGTATTTGAACGCCTGTGTTAGTTTTAATCCCGTATTTGAACGCCTGTGTTAGTTTTAATCCCGTATTTGAACGCCTGTGTTAGTTTTTAATCCCGTATTTGAACTCCTGTGTTAATTTTAATCCCGTATTTGAACGCCTTTGTTAGTTTTAATCCCGTATTTGAACGCCTGTGTTAGTTTTTATCCCGTATTTGAACGCCTGTGTTAGTTTTAATCCCGTATTTGAACGCCTGTGTTAGTTTTAATCCCGTATTTGAACGCCTGTGTTAGTTTTAATCCCGTATTTGAACGCCTGTGTTAGTTGTGAGTTGTCCTGTGGCTTATTACTGTGCGATTCGTCGAGTTTGTGAACCTGGTGAAAAACAAAAGCCATTTGTATACACCAGGCTGAATGTAATTTTCGTAAAAAAAAAGAAAAAGAAAATGTATGAAATATTTTTTTACTCATACACCGATAGACGAAGATGGGAATCATACATAAATAGCGTAGGTGAAAGAAGTAAGGGAGATTGATGGATTGATGTGAGGATTACGATTCTCTCTTGGTTATCTGGAGAAGGAGATGAGAGAGAGAGAGAGAGAGAGAGAGAGAGAGAGAGAGAGAGAGAGAGAGAGAGAGAGAGAGAGAGAGAGAGATGTAGCACGGTGTGGAAGTGTAACATTAAGAGGTATGAAGTTACAGAAATGAAAAGGAAACGTAAGGAATATAGTTCGCTCCCTTGAGTATCTATCTATCTATCTATCTATATATATATATATATATAGATAGATAGATAGATAGATAGATAGATAGATAGATATATACTTGTGTAGTCGAGTACGTATTACATAATTCATACTTGAACTGTACAGTTAAACGGAAATACGTCGTTCTTCAAATTTGATAATTACCATCAAAGCAATTGACCCGAGATTTACATACTTCACATAAAAGAAGAATTACTGACAATACCGACATTACCGAATGGGTCATTTCCAAGCAAATGAGGACGTACAGAAAATGGGATTGAGTCAGCCAAGCGCACGAAGCGAGGTTGATCCACACACACACACACACACACACCGCCGTTCCCGATCATCACGTGAATCCGGATAGTATGTCTTGCTTGAGAGTGGGTGTCTCTGGGAAATAAGTGGAACTCACCATACCTGCTTTTGCGTCATCATCCAGAGAGAGAGAGAGAGAGAGAGAGAGAGAGAGAGAGAGAGAGAGAGAGAGAGAGAGAGAGAGAGACCAAAGACTTCTCGAATCATATACCTGGTTTATATTCCCCTCCACTCCTGTTATGTGATACGACCTTGAGACGGGTTTTAGGGGAAGGTTTGTGGGTTTTTATATCCTTCCAATTATTCCAGATGTATATTGTGTAATGTACTTACCTTGATATAAGTACTTTATACAGTGTAGTAATTTATATTGTTATCATTCCGCTGGGTGTATGTAGTCTATACATTACTTCAATAACGAATTCTATTAAATATTAAACAAGTTAGATTTTTTTTCTTTTAATTTATTGCTTTATTACTGCTGCCCCGGGACCACCACTAGTCATACAGGGCTCCTGCAGCTCTCGAGCAACCAGCCACGTCCACCGGGCGGGACCACAGGTCAAAGAAGTTTGGGTGATGTGTATTGACCTTCGTGAGGATGAGTACAAGACATTTGAGGAGTAAGTGTGTTCAGTGATTTCCAGTACAGCATTTCCAACTGGGGTAAGATGGGTCTCGTGATATGTTGGATCACTTAAATACCTAATACTTCCCACGTATTCCCTGCGTGTCGTAGAAGGCGACTACAAGGGGAGGGAGCGGGGGGCTGGAAATCCTTCCCTCTCATTTTTTTTTTTTTTAATTTTCCAAAAGAAGGAACAGAGAAGGGGACCAGTTGAGGATATTCCCTCAAAGGCCCAGTCCTCTGTTCTTAACGCTAACGTCGCTAACGCGGGAAATGGCGAATAGTATGAAAGAAAGATATACATATGTGTGTCTGTGTGTGTATGTATATATATTATCACTACTCTTTTAACTATGATCTGATGCGGTAAATCCTGCTTGGAAGCTTGGAACACACAACCATTAGTAGGGTGATGATCCAATCCCTTCATACAGAGTCGTAATGCATGACGGTGAATGATATGAAGGATATCATGTGGGAGGATATAGACTCCAGCCTTGCTATCAGATCAGCCAGGCAACAGTGACTGACGGGAATTGTTTTATTTGTGCGTGAAATTTGCAAACATTGAACTTTGGATATGCACTACGCCAGCGCTTGTGTATACGTTTATAGAAACGTGTAATTTTTCTTTTTTTTCCGTAGAATTTCTCGAGAAAACAGAAATATATATATATATATATATATATATATATATATATATATATATATATATATATATATATATATATATAAAGATGGTCGTCTAGAGGAAAAAATTTTTTCTTCATATTTAGTCAGTATTTTGCATTAATCAGATAACGAAAAATGGAAGTTCCACGACTAGATATTGGACTATTTTCAAGACTGTTGCATAACGCACGTCTTAACACATAAATCTTTCACCGAATTTATCCATTCATTGGCACGCTGCTTCCACCACTTGTGTGTGTGGAGACGGGCCACTTGAGACTCGACCGTTATGATTTCTTAAACAGCCAAAGCTTTGGAATTCTCTTCCTTCCCTTGCCTCTCCTCCTCCTATACGACCTCCCCACCTTATTATAAGACCCAGCATTTACTTTTCATCCTCCTTAATGCCATTTTCTTCTTCAGTGACGATCGTGTTGATCCTGTGGTGGTGTAAGACCTGTGGAGTCGCGATTAATTTCCACTTTCCATTTTCCACGAGATAATTTTTTCTTCCTCTCGAGATATTATTTGCCTTTGATTAAGGGGGCGGGCGGCGGGAGGTGCATATGTTTTGCCGTGGTATGAGGGAGTGGAGTGCAGTGGGGATGAGTCATGCGCAAAGCCAACGATGCCCTCCCCCCCCCACAATGCATGTTGCTTGTGTGCATTACCCCTTTATCATGCGCCAAACGACGCACTTAGGTTGGTTCCTGGTAGCTCAAGGGTGGTGTGGAATTACAGTGGTCAGCCTTGTGGTTGATAACTGATCATAATGAATGTTAGAATGGCCCTTTTATGGGTCTTATCATTATACATAGTAATGTTGTACACTTATTTTCACTCTGACGCGCACACACACACACACACACACACACACACACACACACCGCACTTTAAGAAGCGCCAAGAACTACGAGAGAAAATCCAGAGGAGAGCAACAAAGATGTTACCAGAATTAAGACAGGTAAAGTACGAGGAAAAATATCAGAGCCTTGGAGTTTGCTGTTCCCCCGCGGAAGAGAGAAAAAGTATTGGATAACCTGATCACAAGCGACGAATTTCTAAACCGAGTGTCATGAAGTCGTTAAGAGACGAACAGGCGTTCACAACACCTAGATCACAACAAACAAAGTGCTGTCACATAATGCCAAGCTAGAAGGATAAAGCTGTGTGGATGTTTTTTTTTTTTTGTTGCAGTAGAAAAGGAGTGGACGAATGGAACCTCATAGTACCAGGCAAGAGATATGCTAGAAATGATGTTAAGACGTGCTTGTACAGTAGAAGAGTAATGGACTAATGGAATCACTAAATGATAAAATTATGAACGTGGACAGCTTATACACAGCCATACACATACACGCACACACACGTGTGCGAGCCATACACATACACGCACATACACGTGTGCGTACCCACCCCATGCCAATGTGCGTGCCTGCAGATGCACTGGCAAACATGGACGTGTACATGTTTTCGCGCTGAGAGCAAGTGGTGCAGTCACAAAGATGGTAGTTCTATAAAAAGAAAAAAAATTACCGCCCGTTCTAATCAAGACAGTGTCAGGTGGTTTCAACACCTGATGCAAAGCTAATTAGCGAAACGTCACGCATCCCGGAAATGGGTCGTGTTTCACACTTCGTGAAAAAGCAGACGGATTCTGAGTTAGTTGTTGCAAGATGAAGAATGAGAAGAAAAAAAATTATTAGTCAGTCAGTGTCTAGGTCTGTAGCCAAAGCAGTTTACAGGAAACAAGTTCACTCACTCATTTACACACACACACACACACACACACACACACACACACACACACAAACACACATACACACACACACACACAGAAATAGAGAGAGAGAGAGAGAGAGAGAGAGAGAGAGAGAACACCTGCCTCGTCAGCTCACCCACCCCTTCACCCACCACACTTTCAACATCTTCCTCCCCAAACACCCTTCCCCCCTTTCCATGTGCCACCGCTTCCAACGCACACCTATCCGGGCAACACCTATCCCACCTCAGTCTACTACGACTATCCTCCGTCCGCCTCGTCCTTCACCCTACCCGTGGCATGAACCAGAAGGAAAACATCGCCTGCAATGGTCTTCATATATCCCATTCCTTCCCCGATGCATCTCGCGCTCCGCACGACACAGGGAAAGAAGGACTCTCACACGCGCGACATGTGTTGTATGTAGACGAAAGCACCAGTAATTTGAAGAGTTTTGAGGGAAATCATTAGTAGTAACATAAATGTTAAGTGAAGTCGAAGGATGATTATGTTTTACACTGGAACAGAGAAGGGGGCCAGGTTAGGATATTCCCTCAAAGGCCCAGTCCTCTGTTCTTAACGCTACCTCGTTAACGCGGGAAATGGCGAATAGTTTGAAAGAAAGAATATATATATATATATATATATATATATATATATATATATATATATAAAAGGCGGGAGAAAGAGGTTGAAAATAGGAGAGATAGAGAGAGACAGACAGGGGGAGAAAGCAGGAAAGACAAATTAACAGCGAGCTGAACAATTTCATCCCCAATTTCCACTGCTCTCCCCGACCGGAAGCCAAATATTTCGTGTGATGGCCTATCCATCTGGCCTCTCCCAGTTACCTGCCCGCCCGCACCCCCTGTCCTTCATCCCACAGTATTTCCCGTGGCTTCGTATATCCGTTCCATATAAACCGTTCCGTGTGTTGGACACACCTCTCTCTCTCTCTCTCTCTCTCTCTCTCTCTCTCTCTCTCTCTCTCTCTCTCTCTCTCTCTCTCTCTCTCTCTTTCTCTCCACACGCCTACCACTTACTCGTCTTGTGGTTCGTCCCTCCCTCCCACCGACCCATCCACCTTCCTCCACTGGGCCTCGTTCTCGTGGTTACTCACTCCACTTTCCCCGTCCACTCTGTCCCCGTGGCACACACCCCACTTTCCCCCCCCTGGCTAACAGCTTCATGGCCGTTCATTAACACCCCCCCCTAACCACACACACACACACACACACACACACACACAATCACACTGCATTTGGATGTAGGTTTGCCCAGCTAAGTTTCACGAGGTGAACGAAGTTTAACCTGCAGAGATGAAGTGTTAGACCTTACGGCATTTACACCACTTGGGGAGAAAACCCTAGTGCCTATATGTATATATATATATATATCCTCCACCACAACCAGACAAGACCTAGATCGACCGTAGTGTGCGAACTGACGCAACAGGACTTAACTTCTCAACTAATTTTAACTTCACTAGATCCAAGCTAGCTACTTCCACCTTACGCATCATATTCCAAGGTGGGCCAACCTGGCCTGACTTCGCCTCAGCCTAAGCTAACTCGATGTTCAGTAAATCTCATGCGAAACTAAGCTTAATAAGCTAAGGATCCCGGAACTCACTTTAAAACTATAAGCTTAATAAGCTGAGGATCTCGGAACTTATACTTAAAATCTCGTGTCATTTCTGTTGCGTTCAATTTTCCAATATTTGTTTAAAAGTTCAGATTAATGATGAAGTCGTCTCGCATATATGATGCTTGAAAAGATGGAGCGTTTAAATCAGTTTTTCTCAGCGACAGACGAAACAGACACACGAATAGATGGACTTGGGCAGTTTCGCACTGTGTACGTGTACACTGCAGATGTACATCACTTGAAAAGCCCCTTTTTTTTTTTTTTAGTGCCAGTTGCTGTGAAAGATCTCATTATCTTGCCACTCATGATGCTGACATGAGACGTCTTTCTTCTCGTCCTGGTGCGAATGCTCGTGTTGATGATTACCAACGAGGCAGTGAGCTACACTGGCCTCTCCCGTTTCAGTGGAAGTGCCTCTGACTATCATTTCAGTGATTTGATTCAAGATTTGTTTGGCACGAGGAAGGGATTTTATGATACGTTGATGGAAAGTGATCAGATGTGCGACAAGCAGCTTTGTTTGCTTCGAATTCCATCGACTCTCGAGGTCAGCGGGACGTCCACTCGTGGAAAAAAGCGATTTGCAACCATCCTCCACCCACGTCCTGTGTGTTATCCTCAACCCACGTCTTTGTGTGTTATGCTCAACCTACGCCTCGTGTGTTACCCTCAACCCACGCCTAGTGTGTTATCCTCCACCCACGCCTAGTGTGTTATCCTCAACCTACGTCTCTGTGTGTTGTCCTCAACCCACGTCTCTGTGTGTTACCCTCAACCCACGCTCTGCGTGTTATCCTCACCCCACGTCCTGTGTGTTGTCCTCAACCCACGTCCTGTGTGTTGTCCTCCACCCACGTCCTGTGTGTTATCCTCAACCCACGTTCTGTATGTTATCCTCAACCCACGCCTAGTGTGTTACCCTCAGTCCACGCCTATTTTGTCATCTCGCAGTGTGTTCAAAGTTAAGCATGGCCTTCCCCACACTTACGTTGGAGGTTATCATTATCATTATCATTATTACGTTTTCCACTTTGGACGCCAAGCTGATCCATCAGGTGAAACCATCATCTTTATATTCATACCACCTGAAGTACACAAAGCGTTCAGTTAATCTCGCAAGTTCTATTAGTCTCTGGTTTCATTACTTTTACAGCGAATCATGAATTTATCCTCGGGTCATGATGATGATGATGATGATGATGCCTGAACAGAACATGGAAGCAGTAATACAGTTGTAGCAACATTTACACCCATCACTTCAGTGTATTGTATTTGCGCTAGAATATGATATCTGGATGTCAGGTGGTTGGGCGTTTAGAACTTGCGTGTGTTATTCCCATCTTTAAGTCTCCGCCTCTTGAGTCACACCCTTGCTCGACAGAGGGAGTTAGTTGCTGACGCCGCCCTGTCTATGCATACCAGTGGGGGTCGATGTATTACCTCAGCGCGTTGTGCTTCAGCCTCCTCGTTATCACACGTGGAGAGAACCATCTCCTGTCCAACCTTGGCTGTTTCCCTACGGACGAACGTTTTATGTTTTTTTTCTTTTTTTTTTGACATGCCATGCCATAATGTCTTCGCTTTGTCATTGAATGTTGTGAACGATGTTATTCGAAATACTTTTAAATCATAGAATACGAAGGTGAAATCAGTTCCTCTTCTTTTCATTTTGTTATATGTTGCTCTACGCATTTATATCTGTGGTATCAGAGGTTGACTGAGTGATAACGTAGCGTTAGCGCTCCCGCCTGCTTCGCACGGGTCCCGGATTCGATCCAGGATGTTGGAGGTTTGTATGTTTTTATATATATATATATATATATATATATATATTTTTTTTTTTTTTTTTTTTTCATACTATTCGCTATTTCCCGCAATAGCGAGGTAGCGTTAAGAACAGAGGACTGGGCCTTTGAGGGAATATCCTCACCTGGACCTCTCCTCTGTTCCTTCTTTTGGAAAAAAAAAAACGAGAGGGGAGGATTTCCAGCCCCCCGCTCCCTTCCCTTTTAGTCGCCTTCTACGACACGCAGGGAATACGTGGGAAGTATTCTTTCTCCCCTATCCCCAGGGAATAATATATATATATATATATATATATATATATATATATATATATATATATATATATATATTTTATAAACACTATCCTTGAGGTTAGGGGAGAAAGAATTCTTCACACGTTTCCCTGCGTGTCGTAGAAGGCGACTAAAATGGGTGGGAGCGCGGGGCTGGAAATCCTCCCCTTTCGTTTTTAATTTTCCAAAAGAAGGAACAGAGAAGGGGACCAAGTGAGGATATTCCCTCAAAGGCTCAGTCCTCAGTTCTTAACGCTACCTCGCTAACGCGGGAAATGGCGAATAGTATGAAAAAAAAAAATCGTATAACATAAGAGGATGGGAACAATATGTGTATTCGAGTGTTGGTAAGCACTAGCTATGGGGTCGACAGAAGTACCACACACACACGCCAGATTAATGAATGGGAGACAAATTGACGGGTGAGGTCAGGTCAGGTCAGGTCAGATGACCTCGAGCTGCGGGTCACTCTCACCATACCAGTGGGTCAGGTGAGTCCAGCCCATCTCTCTCTCTCTCTCTCTCTCTCTCTCTCTCTCTCTCTCTCTCTCTCTCTCTCTCTCTCTCTCTCTCTCTCTCTCTCTCTCGGCACTGCTCCAGTCTAGCTTTTGTGCACATATGACGAGTTTGGAAGAGGGGTTGTGTATGTGTGTGTGTGTGTGTGGGACTAGGTGGTGCAGTCTTTGTTAACTCCCCTTGGGATTACGTGCCACCACCCACCATCAGAATCACCCCAGCTGAACTTTGCCGATATTTCTTCCCGCGTACCCTGGCGTCCATAGAGAGACAGAAGACTATATTGTAAAAATGCAATTCCTGTGGTTCAGGAAAGACTAGAGGAGTCTACGTTGTCGTGTCTACATTTAATGTACTGAGTTGCTTTATTTTTCTTCCACGTGATGCATTAGATAACAGGAAGTACCCGTTGGCTAAGTGGGACTCTGTCCATGGTGAGGGTGTGTGCGATCTTCCAACCTACCCTCAGCTCGTAAAGAAGGCGTTGAAGGATTTTTTTTCTCCCCTTTTGATGGATGTGGGCGTGACATTGAGGGCCTTAATGACCCTGGTAGTTGATAATCCGGAAGCCCCAAAACAACCCAACCAGACAATTAGTCACGTACTTAATGATAGTCGTGTACGTTGGCTTACGAACAGTCTATTAAAACACCTCCGACACAGGTTACTGTAACCCCCCCCCCCCACGCACACACACACACACCCCGTCCTTCCCTCGTCTTCCCCCTTTCTTCCACACCCCCAACCCCCCACCCCCCCCAAAAAAAAAGCCTCGGAAGAAATCGATATAAGAAAAAAATAGAGAAAAATAAAACAAAAGACCCCCTCCAAAAAAAAGCATCGGAAGAAATCGATATAAGAAAAAAATAAGAGAAAAATAAAACAAAAGACCCCCAAAAAAAAAGCCTGGGAAGAAATCGATATACGAAAAAAAAGAAGGAAAAAAGAAAACAAAAGATAATCGAGTGGAGTGAACATCTTATCGAGGATCGTACAAGGATCCTCGACCTGGGGGGACAACATGACCTCCTCCACCTTCCGCGAACCGCTGATCTTTGACCCAGGAAGAACGCGTCAACAAATTACTCAAAGTGATAAGCTAAAGTGGTTCTTTGTCGCGTCACCTCCGGATCAAAAGACTTGAGGGTGGAGGAGGCGGCGCGGGGGAGGGGTGGGTGTGTGTGTGTGTTTTGTTATTTATCCCTCCTCGTTCGTGTAAGTAGGTAAAACATTGGGGTGAAGTGGTTCATGGGAAGAGAGGCAGGTTGCAGGTATATATATATATATATATATATATATATATATATATATATATATATATATATATATATATATATATGGGACAAAGAATACTTTCCACGTATTCCCTGCGTGTCGTAGAAGGCGACTAAAAGGGGAGGGAGCGGGAGGCTGGAAATCCTCCCCTCTCGTTTTTTTTTTCTTTTCCAAAAGAAGGAACAGAGAAGGGGGCCAGGTGAGGTTATTCCGTCAAAGGCCCAGTCCCCTGTTCGTAACGCTACCTCGCTAACGCGGGAAATGGCGAATAGTTTGAAAGAAAAGAAATATATATATATATATATATATATATATATATATATATATATATATATATATATATATATATAGACACACACACACACACACACACACACACACACACACACACACACACACACACACACACACACACACACACACATGTACACTCACATATATGATTTGAACAGAATAAGGTCAGTAAACGGTGAGAAAAGAATAAACAAGCCATGGAAGGAAGGAAGGAAGCAGCGATGTTTTCCACTGGTGGACTCTCTCTCTCTCTCTCTCTCTCTCTCTCTCTCTCTCTCTCTCTCTCTTGTTATGGAGACCCCCTGAAGTGTGTCGTCCCCTGTATCGGGGGCGAAGGACGCCACACAGAGAGGTTAAGGAGGGTTAATTGTCTTCTGCCCCAGTCCACACACACACACCTGCCGGGCCACCACCGTCCGTCCCTCCCCCACAACCCTCATACACTCTCTCTCTCTCTCTCTCTCTCTCTCTCTCTCTCTCTCTCTCTCTCTCTCTCTCTCTCTCTCTCTCTCTCTATCTATCTATCTATCTATCTATCTATCTATCTATCTATCTATCTATCTATCTTTCCATCTATATCCATCTATCTGTATCTATCTATCTATCTATCTGTATATATATATATATATATATATATATATATATATATATATATATATATATATATATATATATATATATATATATATATATATTCGCAATAACCGCCGTGCCGCGTGCAATGACATGTGACCCGGTCTTGGCCATTTCAGACTAAAGTTATGAGAGGACAAGAAGTGCCAGAAGAATTAACCCGAGCTCCTCAGGTGTCCGAAACCCAACTCTTAAAGGTGTGAAGGTAATAAGAAGATATGGGGGGGGGAGGGCGGAAAGAACGGAGGAGAACTCCATAGCTTTGCTGTTAGAAAGGGAAGGTGAGGTGAGGGTGGTATGGCATCACAACGGTCAGTCTTCGAGTGGTTGGTGTCCTCATGGAAGCAGGAGTCAGGAGAGGGGTCATTGCTTGGGAGGGAGCGACGTGTTTGGGTTGGGGATCCTCTGCGCGAAGCGCCCCCGTGTGATCGAAGCTTCGAAGCCTCAGAATAATGGAAGCTTCGAAGAGAAGTCCAAGGTCGGACGTAGGTAATAATGATTATCTATCTATCTGTCTATATATCCATCTATCTGTCTATGTATGTATGTATCTATATATATATATATATATATATATATATATATATATATATATATATATATATATATATATATATATAGTGCGTGTGTGTGTGTGTGTGTGTGTGTGTAACTCTTTTAGCCAAAAAGTTGAGTACAGTTGTTGTTATATTGTTGGTTCCGCGCTGTTGCTCTCAAAGTCTTTTCAGCCCATTCCACTCCAGCAGTGTTGTATAGCTACAATCCTCTTTGTTGACAGTGCGAAATCTTGCCGGGCTTTCTCAGTTCATTCAGGATACCCTTCTGTTTTTTTTTTTGTTTACTTTCTCAGGAAGTTCATTTTAGATAGGTCCTTCGCCGCCATTGTGTGTGTGTGTGCACGTAATGATATTAAGATGGAATATATGCGGGATGGCAGATATATATATATATATATATATATATATATATATATATATATATATATATATATATATACCGTAAGACACAAGTGCCACCAGTTACCCCATTCAGAGCTACACCGTCAAACTGTTCGGGGCGTCTTGCTCTCCTTTCCAATCTTCCTCCTCCATTGTCTCCCTGTCGTTCACTGTCGGGTTTCCTGTCCTTAATATTAAAAGTGGAGGGCAGGCGGCCGGATCCAGAACCCCACCCCATGGAAGAGAGAGAGAGAGAGGGAGAGAGAGAGAGAGAGAGAGAGAGAGAGAGAGAGAGAGAGAGAGTGGGGGTAAGTAGGTAGGGAGGAAGTGGGGAGTAGAGACGTGGTGAGGGGAGAGGAGATGCAGAAAGGAAAAATATCGTCTTCGTCCACACACACACACACCCTAAGGCTATCAAGGAGGACGTCAGAGGATGCCTAGCGTCATATATATCGTACAGGCCTGTCTTGGATCCCGGGCAGAATGTTCGTACTGTGTGAAAAGAGACGTACTGTGGTGTGTGTGTGTGTGTGTGTGTGTGTGTTGTGTTTGTGGGGACAGTGCAGGGGTTCCTGTGGAAAGAGAGCAATGAGAAATGAACGCGCTCCCTTCCTGTATTTCTTTGGTTCTTCATTGAATAACGGAGAATTTCTGGGCCTTCGTATTGCCATCGCTTGGGCAGCTCGAAACGGCATGTGTTAACAGAGAACTGCTATGTCAGACGGTATAGAAACTGCAGGGAAATATATCTTATTCATCAGAATGACAGTCAGTGTGTCTACGTCTATCTATCTGCACATAGTTGAATGTGCAACCCCAAAATTCATGGATAGATGTATAGAGAGATAGATGTCACTATGATTTATAGATAATGATTTAGACTGAAAATAGATGGGTAGGTATAGTTAATTCGACTGCTAGCTATGGTGTAGGTAAGAATCCATTCTTTTATATAGACGTCTGTCGTTAAGCAGCCGTGAAGTAATTTTTTTATCACTTTCTTGGATGTTGTTTTCGAGGTTGTATTTTCTCTCGAGTGTCTGTTGGAGAAGCGTTTGTATAAAAGCGGACAGGAGGGGCTGTAGACTATTTTTTTTTTCCCCTAGCATGATAGGATCTTCGAGGGCAAGTTGAGGAGATAATGCTGGAGAAGAAAAATGGATGCAAAGATAGCATTGCGTTGGGGGGGAGGGAGGTGTTTGTTTGGTCGTGGAAGTATTTTGAGAACCTGAAGAAGGTGTTCAAGATGGCTAGTTCCAGCCAGCTTGGTGTGCATGGTGATGGTTCCAGCTTTTCGTCAACTGAAGGGGGGGATGACTGACTCTTCACTGACATAGTGACCTCGAGGAAGCTGGGGGGGTAGTCCAGCAACACCTGGAGAGAGAGAGAGAGAGAGAGAGAGAGAGAGAGAGAGAGAGAGAGAGAGAGAGAGAGACAGACAGAGAGACAGACAGAGAGTCAGTCAGACAGACAGACAGAGAGAATTTCATACGTGTCCTATTTCTCGCGCACGTCAGGAACAAATGACCGAGCCCCAGAGGGAGAAAAAATTTCTTTCGTTGGGCTCCTTCCCCTCTTTCTCCCTCCTTCTGGAAAGTAATACAGGAGGGAAGGATTGGAGGGAAGGATTCCCGTCCCCAAACCCCCACCCTAACCCTCCATTCCTGCCCTTCTTGGTCGCCTTATACGACATGCTGGAGATATCCTTGGTAGCATCCCATTCACCCCGCTCTTCCCCAAGGGATTTTAATTGTAGGAAACGTCTTACGTTCAGTAAGGATAAGGAGTTCTACTCTGTTCAGCTGGGATATTTTGTTTTGGAGAGCAGTTGTTATTTACGGAAGTGTGGCAGGTGTGACGAAGCTAATGAACCCAGAGGCGCTCAGGTACCTGATCCTCGAGGACCCGCGAAGTATTTACGAGATCCAGTGTGTTGTGGAATCGCAGTGTCATGTAAAATCAGGTTAAAACCTTTTTTTATCTGTTAATTTTCTCGGGTGTCATTTCCCTCTCTCTCTCTCTCTCTCTCTCTCTCTCTCTCTCTCTCTCTCTCTCTCTCTCTCTCTCTCTCTCTCTCTCTGGCACGCGTTGCATCAAAGGGAGGAGGTAGTATTTAATCAAAATCTTAAATCAGTAATGAAAAGACGGTATTATTCATACGTAAAAAAAAAAAAGGCATCAGAGAAGCGTCAGAAAGTTTGATTACTTTTTGGCCTTCACGTAAAAAAAATTATAGAAAAAAAACTACATTTTAATCAAGAACTCGTAACTGAGTTACAGTCTCTTATTGTTTCATGGTTGTCATTGAGTAAAGGTTGCAATCTTCTGTTTTTCCAAATTAGATTTCCCTGGAGTCTCCATTTCGAGACAGCTATACGTATATATTTCAAGTGATGCTTTCTCATAGTGATCACGATATTGATTGGTAATTTATACCCACAAAGACCAGTTTTGTACGCATTCACCATGATTTCTAAGGTCGTCAAACCTCCCATATTAGAGTCTGGGTCCTTACTTCGCCTTATCTATATACTTAACGATGGTTTCGGAGGCCATCTACCTCTTACAACTCCTTCTTGAAGTCATACTTTGTTTTATGAGAGTTTGGGAGGTCTTCTCTCTACCCCCCACAGCTCGCTCTGTGACCTTATTTTAAAGACCTTACGATTGTTTTGGAGGTCTTCTACTCCCACAGCTCGGTCTGTGACTTTAAAGACCTTACGATGGTTTTGGAGGTCTTCTACTCTCACAGATCGGTCTGTGACCTTACCTTAAAGGACCTTACGATGGTTTTGGAGGTCTTCTACTCCCACAGCTCGGCCTGTGACCTTACTTTAAGGACCTTACGATGGGTTTGGAGGTCGGTCTTCTACCCCCACAGCTCTTCCTAGGGCCTTACGTTACGTATAGTTTACGATGATTTTGGGAAATCTTCGATCTCCACACCTCTGCCTACTGCTTCACTGTAGGATTTAAAATGGCCTGGCCTTTTGAGTATCATCCTCCACGTCCATCGTATTTGTCACCATCCTCTCTGTTACAGGAACAAAGATTCACGGACTAAAAATGTGGCCATTTTATGGGTTTTTGAAGTCACGGGAGAAAATCAGACGGGAGAAATGCATTCATTGGATCAGCGAGTATATTTGGTACTGTACTTACTCAGACCCTCTGTGGCAAGACGCTACGATCCCTGATCGGTGGCGTTGCGACACTCGACGTTACGACAACTTGGGTACGACGTCTGTGTCGTATCCCTCAAAGACAACCGTGCCTTTAGGATAGAAAATATACGTCCCTGAAATGCGTTTTTATACATCCAGGGATAAAGTTGTAATCGGATAGAACATGGGGGGGGGGTATGGGATAGAATACGGGGGGGTATGGGATAGAACACGGGGGGGTATGGGATAGAACACGGGGGGTATGGGATAGAACACGGGGGTTATGGGATAGAACACGGGGGTATGGGATAGAACAGGGGGGGTGTGGGATAGAACAGAGGGGTATGGAATAGAACACGGGGGGGTATGGGATAGAACACGGGGGTATGGGATAGAACACGGGGGTATGGGATAGAACACGGGGGGGTATGTATGTATATGTGTATATGACAACGGCTCATGGAGTTAAGCACATTATGTTGGTTTTTTTATTTCTTGTTTGTCTTGAGAGATCAAGGCCTGAAGGGAGGTGCGTGTTCATGCTTGAAAAACTTGATTTTTTTTTGTTTTGTTTCTGTTCTGTTTTTATTCTGTGTTTAGCGAGAGGATCAGTCGCTGATACTTTTTTTGGTCGTCGGCAGTGTATTTTTTTTTATATGTATAGAATGGCTTACGACCCAGCTCTCTCTCTCTCTCTCTCTCTCTCTCTCTCTCTCTCTCTCTCTCTCTCTCTCTCTCTCTCTCTCTCTCTCTCTCGTACGCACCGAAGGCACACCAGTATGTGGGGGAGCGCCCCCTCCTCCCTCCTTGCATGTAAGCGCGGTAGGATCCGTGTTCCCGATGACCGTGTGCCTCCCTGCCCTTCCCACCCCTTCCTTCTCCCTCCCTTCCTCTACCCTTTCCTCTTCCCCCCCCCAACGGAACAGTACCAGCAACATGAGCGCTGCTGCAGACGCGTCGTCGAGTCAATCGGCGTCTTGAAGCTAAGCCATGATCAGCTGACAGACAGGTCTTCGGGGGACTAAGGATTCTTCCTTCTCCTCCTCCTCCTCCCTCACCCTCACCCTTGATCGGCCACCACCCCAGAAGTTTTCCCCCCAGAGTCAATTTAAACTTTCCCTTCCCGTCACTTTGTCATTTTGATGTTCTGTTTTATGAGACGGAATATCAGGGATAGATCATTCCTATTTATGGTATAATGTGGGAGGAGGAGAAGGGTCTCTCTCTCTCTCTCTCTCTCTCTCTCTCTCTCTCTCTCTCTCTCTCTCTCTCTCTCTCTCTCTCTCTCTCTCAGAGCATCTACTGTCTTCCGTCGTGTTCAGGCTCCCTACTCGTCATTCCCAACCAGTTCCCATTTTCGTTTTCGCCTTACTACTGTCCAGCTTCACAATTATATATTTCCCTGTGGTGCGTTCAATGCACAGAAGCAGGAACATGATACAGGCAGGAGAAATAGGAGTATGCTGAGGATACGCTTCGCTCAGTAGCAGGGCCAGATGGACTCCTTTGAATCTATAAGTTCTTTGACGAGGCTGTACCCTTTTTCTCTGTCAGCTGACGAAAGATACAACCTCACCAATCTTGCACTGTGATCTCAGGCAGGCGGAGTCCGGTAACGCATATAAATGTATGTATATATGTGTGTGTGTGTGTGTGTGCGCGCGCGCGCGCGCGCGCGCGCGCGGCATTTTAGATGCAGTTGATACCGTCAGATTTCTAGGAGAATGAACGCTGAATGTTGGAGGCAGAGTTTAGTGTCGTAATTAACCTCCCATGTGGGGGCTTCCCCGATTAACTAGTTCTGATGTTGAACCAATACTTTATAGTTTGGAATATATGAATAATGTTAGAGATGCGTCTACCATGCTGGGCCTGGGGAGGAGGAAGGAGGAGGAGGAGGAGGTGATGATGGTGTGGTGGGGGTGGGGAATTATTGTGTGCAATATTGCTAACTGTTAGCCTGGCGCCAACCAAACTGTTCTCGAGGAAATGAATGAGAAATTTACTGGTGGAGGAAAGGGGATTTCATTTCAAGGGACGTGGGTATGACGATGATGGCTGTATGACTAGATAGTGTGTGTGTCTCTCTCTTCTTTTTTTTTTTTTCTTTTTAGCATTGAGTCTCCTAGTTCATGACCATGCTAGGAAAACAATTGTTGAGTTCACGATGGACTTAGAGAATGATATCATCTTGTATGGATAAACATCGCCCGTCAGCGAGATCTGGGACATCCTGGTTATCGTAGTTTGCCTCACATTTCCTTACGATACAATGTCTCTTTTTTTGAGAAGTTTGGCGAAGCTGAGAGAACATGAACTGGGCTCACTTCGTCACCTGAGTTTAAGTCAAATTTTACGAGTGGACGTGTGAGGGTGGCTGGCCTGGCCTCGCTCGGCCCCCGGCGGGAGAATGTGGGTTTGGGTGGGTGAATCTGGCGTTTGGTAGGTGGCACGTCAACAGGAGAGTGGGTAGCAAGATGTTCGAAGACCACCCCCTCCCTCAGAGAGAAATATGCCAGGCACCACGCGGTGACTACGCTCCTCCCACACACACACACACACACACACACACACACACACACACACAGAGTGAGAGAGAGAGAGAGAGAGAGAGAGAGAGAGAGAGAGAGAGAGAGAGAGAGAGAGAGAGAGAGGGTAAGTTCTTGATTATGTAGGCTGTTCATTTCTTCGGAAAGAAATTTTCAGTTTTTGATACCCTCGTCTTCTGCTCCACGTTACTGCCGAAGGCGCAGAAGGGGACTGTTGGCAGTTGTCCGTGTGTGTGTGTATGTGTGTGTGTGTGTGTGTGTGTGTGTGTGTGTGTGTGTGTGTGTAAGAGCCAGGTGTGAGGCGCGGCCGTCTTCAGGCTGCCATCTCTACCCTGGAGAGGCATTGTATGAGCGGATAAGGCCGAGTTCGCCGTGGGGCTTTACCTTGTCCTTGTTGGGTCACGGGGATATAGCGGAGAGACGCCTCGGTGTGTACGCCGTGTCGAGGACAGATCCTGGCGTGAACGTTATGTTCGAGACCAAACCATGCGAGGACGTCAGAACGAGAACAAACGTACTGCGTTACGTTCTCGAGAGAACAGGTCTTGTTCGTGCGTTGTCTTCAGACCAGACTTCTGCATTTTGTCATCTGGAGGAACCTTACCCTCTACGTTATCTCGAGAGCCGGTCTTGTTAGTCCGCTGTATGAAGAACAGATCAAGCTGGCTTCGCTCTTATCCTCGATCAAGCTGCTGCAGTCGTGGATGCGGCGGGTAGGTTTTGTGCCCTGATGGATGGTCCTGACCCACCCATTCGTTCTTCCAAGGCCACAGAGAGAGAGAGAGAGAGAGAGAGAGAGAGAGAGAGAGAGAGAGAGAGAGAGAGAGAGAGAGAGAGAGAGAGAGAATGTGAGGATCTTTTGTCATGGGAATAAATCGAGCATGGGTCATATGACTGACTTCTTGACAGAGAGGGAGATGCTGAGCTCAGGGACGTCTCTTCCCAAAAAGGAAGGAAGGAAGGTCGTGTGTGTGGCTCGAGAGTCGTTGTTCCAGCGGCAACTCTAAATTTGATGGATGAGGCCAGTTGAGCAGATTCGTACTCGAATACTCTTCGAATTGGTTCTGAGCGTGTGTATCTTGTGTGAGTGATTGGCGACTAGGGGGGAGAAAGCCCATGAACGCATATGTTATGTGAATGATGAGGGGGGGTGGTGGGTTGGCTAGGGTGGGAGGAGGGGAAAACTGAGCCATGAGCTTATAAATCTTTGTGAATCACTAAGTTCTCGTGAGTATTTTACTACTCGCTGCATGTGTATCATTTGATCTCATTTGTGTTGCTTATTGAAACTCGTCAAGATGTGGTTTTTGGAGGTTGTTTGCGCAACGATTTACATATGTCATGCATAGATATACATATATATATATATAGTCACATTTAGACCAAATGATATATGGTATAGAAACGTATTATATTTAGTGATTTCTTCCACACTGGAAGGAAGCAGTTAGCTCGAAAGCTAATTTACTGTCGTCAAGTGAATAACACAGTGAGATCCCCCACCCTCATAACAACACTTTAATACACACAGTAAGAGACATTTCACGTGTGATATTTGAGTGAATGTTGCTGCAACCTCATTACAGTCGATAAAGTTTATATATTTCAAACTTAAGCTGTACTGGATAACGTGTGTTGAAGTATAGCATCCTCTTCTCTTGATCGCTCTTTCTTTCACTCAATTTTTTTTCTCCTTTTTTCTTTACCAAGACGGCTGACTGTTGTGGGCAGTTGAGCTAACATCAAAGTCCAGTCTGCCTGTGGTACAGTTACCCACCCCCCAATCTACCCGTCCATACTTGACTGACCTCAGTCAGTAGGTGGATTTGTGAGCCACAGCGACTCAAGGGTAGAATTGAAAACTGGATTCCCTCTGATTTATAGCCAGCCGGACGTGCTGACTGGACAGACACTATTGACGAAATTGCACTTTCTTTCTGCCCATCAATTTCCTCCATCTTTTGACTCTTATATTAAGAGGTTATAAAAGAGATCAAATAGAAATGAGGTTATGTGACTACACATCACGTTTTCTAATATGTGGTAGAACATGGGAGCGACAGACGACAGAGGGCCTGCAGGCCTATATATTTATCTCTTTTAAACTTAAATAAAAACTGATTTGACACTACATAGCCAGAGACCAGTAAATGCTTTAGGAAGAAATGCGATTTACAGATCTACTTTTTCTTTTTAATCATTATTCAATATATTTCAAAAGAGCACCTACGACAGACATATATAATACCCTAATGTTCATGGATAGGATGGCAAAGTAGGCCATGCTCGCGCGTACAGTCCCACACTGAATCACTGGGAACAAATTCGTCTCACGAAGGACTACTGTAGCCTAAGTCGTGGCTACGCCTACGTTCCTGGGTCAGGAGGAGAGGCAGTAGGTTAGAGGGTGAGGGGGCCATGGCGTCTTTACTCCCTCTTGACAGCAACTCGCTTTCAAAAGTCTGCTCAACAAACACATGAGAAACGCAGGCTTGACTGGGCCATATTTTTTCTTGCCCGTGTTATTTCAAACATAATGTATCTATCTGTCTATCTATCAATCTATGATCTATCTATCTATCTATCAATCTATGCTTCTATCTATCTATCTCGTAAATCCCTATGTATTTTGGTGAATGAACTGCAGTTTGACACGGTTCTATCTATCTATCTATCAATCTATGCTTCTATCTATCTATCTATCTCCCGTAAATCCCTATGTATTTTGGTGAATGAACTGCAGTTTGACACGGTCTGCGACTCGAATGTCGCTGCGACCTTTATTGAAAGGAAATGGCTCATTACTGGCGCCATTAAAGTGAGTGTAGCTGCTGCACGGTGAAGGACAGTAATGCATTTACCTTTGGCGTGGTAGAAATACCCGAGCGAGGGCCCCCCTCCGTGCGTTTCCCGGGTAACCCCGCTCGCTGTCATTACCATTTAAACACTCTTCGCTACAGATTTTCAATTTGATTTATCAAATGACGCCGTCCATAATGAATAGGAATGTAGCTTGTAATCTGCGTTATCAGGCGATGATCAGTTGAATAGAAAAGAACTCATTAAGTGTTAACGAATCGGGTTTTTTTCTTTTTTCTTTTCTTTTTTACATTTTGCGAACCCCCCGGGAGCTTGTTTCATTACAGGTGACGCCTCGCTGGTCATCAAGACGATACATACTTATTAAAAAGAAAAGAGAACGAAGTACAGTGGCCTTGCGATCATTCAAATCATTCGAGTCTGGCGTGAAGAGAAACTTTGATTCGTTATTCGTGAAATATATATATATATATATATATATATATATATATATATATATATATATATATATATATATATATATATATATATATATATATATCTTTGGGGGATTGATTCCGGGTGTGTCACAAAGCTAATCTCAGACCAACGTGTCCTAGACGATAAATAATCCTGAAACATTAACGAAAGGAGCATCAGTAATTTTGACGTCCGTGGTGTAAGGCGTGTGTGGTCATTTTGGCCATCTTATCCTCGGACTCTCATTTTCACCCGCGTTTATTTAACACGACACCACATTGCAGTGAAGCCTCCTCCTCCTCCTCCTACTCCTCCTCTGCAGGCAACACGACCGCGCGTTAGCGGCGGTCTCCAGCCGACCATTACGGCCCTGAAATATGGAGGGTGAAGTTATATCGGGCTAAAACACCGCCGGTGTCCACCGAGAGAGAGAGAGAGAGGCACGAGGCCACCGCCTGCCTTTGATCTTGACCCACAAAGAGCAAACACCAGCCACCTCAGTTGATGGTGTCTGATTACCCAAGTGCCTACCCGCTGAAGGCTCTCTCGCTGCTGGCTAGCTGGCTCTCTCTCTCTCTCTCTCTCTCTCTCTCTCTCTCTCTCTCTCTCTCTCTCTCTCTCTCTCTCTCTCTCTCTCTCTCTCTCTCTCTCTCTCTCGCACCCCACTGGCCATGGCTATAGTAACCTAAGAGCATTGATGATGGACCCCTGTGTGTCGGCCCGCTGTAAGCCGAGCGAATAAGAGTGGCTGCATCATCGTGTCCACCGTCAGCAGTACTCAGTATAGGCATGGTTAAATGGAGAGAGAGAGAGAGAGAGAGAGAGAGAGAGAGAGAGAGAGAGAGAGAGAGAGAGAGAGAGAGAGAGAAGGCCACACGGACCACACGAGGCGGTCTGACCCAAACAATTGTTACAAAAGAAAAATAAAAGAAAATGCAGTGCCCTTTAAAAGCAGCTGATGAAAAGAATAGAAATTAAAGGCTTTTTTTTTCCGCTCCCTCCAATCTCTCCGGCAAAGCGCCGGACGGAAAACGGGCATAAAAAAAATACCTTGCAGGATCAAAATGCCCGAAAGAAATTTTCATTGGAAAGTCATGAGGTAGAATAAACATGACCATGTCATGCATCACAGAGCGACATGCAACCCTTCACTATATTTTTCTTTTTATTAGCAAGACAACAATTAAGGACGAACTTGAGCTCCAGCCCACCCCCCACTTCTCTCTCTCTCTCTCTCTGAACTTGCGTCTCGCAGTCTTGATTCTCTCCGCCGTGTCACAGATCTCATCCCCGCCCGCCTCGCTTTTCTACCTTCCTACCACGCTAGACTTGAGGGGGAGGAGGGGGAAAAGGAGGAGTGGGAGGGAGGAGAACGAAAACGAACGGACGGTTATAAATATCCGGTAGTGCACATACACACACTCCCTCACGGATAGCGGCCTCCCTCGACCGTTCGAGGAGCACAAGGGAGTGTGACAGGGAGAATCTTTTTGAGGGTGGATTCCCGCGCTGTCAGACCACAAACCCCCCCACACACCCACATATGCAGCTGGCGATGGTATTTTCTGCTGCTGAGGCTCCCAGAGGTGCTTTCACCCTTGTGTCTGCTGCCGTTGCGTCTGCTGTTCTAACTGCGTCTCATCTGCTGTCTGCTCTTGTCCTTGCTGCTGCCCGAGGCTGATCGTCGTTTTGTGTCTCAGCTGCTGTGTGCTGTTGCTCCTGTTTTGTGGCTTTGGTCAGTATCGTCACTACCCGCCTCTGCTCGTCCTGTCCGCATGCCGCTGGGGTGCTGCTGACACTCCTGCTGCTGCTGCTGCTGCTGCTGCTGTCTCCACCGTCACAGCTGGTTGGTATCGTTGCTGGTGCGCTACGTGCTGTTGGCGGTGTATCTGTCGGTGGTCGGTGTTCCTGTGGTTGGTACTGGTGAGGTTAACTGTTCCTGCTGTCACTATCAGCTGTTACTGCTGCTCTGTTTGCTACTGCCGGCACTCTTGAGTGTTACTACTGCTGTTTTGTGCTCTCAGGATTATCTGCTCTTGCTCTCGTGTGTCCGATGGATGCGCCTGTCAGTGTTGACTACGGCTTAAGATACTAATGTTCCTGTTACAGTTGTGTGTTACTGGTAATGCTGGCAGTATTAACTGCTGTAACTTCTGTGCGACTGACGCTCCTGTTAATGTTAACCATTTTGATTGACGTTACTTCTGTGTTTCCAAGCTTGATAGCCTCTAACACAGCCTCGCCATCCATTCCTGTCATGGATACTGTTTTTGAGTGTCTTCCACTTTCCTTTATTTTATATTCCGTTTGCCATTTTTTACCGTTGTTTTTGCTCTATACGTAATCGTCCTTTAAGGCATTATATATATATATATATATATATATATATATATATATATATATATATATATATATATATCTTTCTTTTAAATGTTTTATGTAGCTGCTCCAAGTGTTCTCGTATTTCACTGAAATTGCATTCTTCTATTATTGTATTTTTTCTTGACTCTCGTGTATATTTTCGTGCGATGTCTTTCTTCTCGGCATAACCCAGGGTATTATTAATCCATTCCATGATCATTTTATACCGTCCTCTTAGATATACTTTGAGATGTGATACGTTATTCTCGCTTCCCCTCAATTTGCTGCCATGTATAGATTATGACACATCATTCTTTCCTTATTCTTCCGTCTCTCTCTCTCTCTCTCTCTCTCTCTCTCTCTCTCTCTCTCTCTCTCTCTCTCTCTCTCTCTCTCTCTCTTCTTTAGCTGTAAGTATGGAGCATTTTACGATCTCTCACGGTAGTTTGTTTCGTCTGACAGCTTTATGTCCATTTGTTTCACTCGTGGTCGTATAACGCAGTTGTATTCTGTTTTGCTCCTTATGTGTACGGTGAGCATTTCCATCCTAAGCTCATTGTTTCACGTCATGAAAGATGACATTATTGTACCACGTATTATCAGGCTTCCCGGGAAACATCCAGTCGATGGGACCATCCTACTGATGTGCTTGTGGAAATTTAAGTTTCTTATTTATGGTAACTAATTGGATCTTCGATGATAACTATCCCGATCTTTGATGATAACTCAATGGATCTTCGACGATACCTTTCCCGATCTTTGATGATAACTGAACGGATCTTTGACGGTAACTCCCTGGATCTTTGATCATAACTCTTCGGATCTTTAACCATACCTTTCCAGATATTCGATGGTAACTCCCCGGATCTTTAACCATGCCTTTCCAGATATTCGATGGTAACTCCCTGGATCTTTAACCATGCCTTTCCAGATATTCGATTGTAACTCCCCGGATCTTTAACCATACCTTCCCAGATATTCGATGGTAACTCCCCGGATCTTTAACCATACCTTTCCAGATATTCGATGGTAACTCCCCGGATCTTTAACCATACCTTTCCAGATGTTTGATCATAATTCCCTGGATCTTTGACCATAACTCCCCAGATTTTTTACCATAACTTCCCCATTCTTTCGCCTTTTTTTTCTTTGTTCCACCCTACACTTCTTTCGTGTTGGGCCTGTGTCGGGAGATGCCGATGTATTCATCAATCGTTCCTTGATTTTTATATCCAAATTATCATTTTTCGTTCAGTTCCATCGTGTTCTCGTCAACTCAGCTCTCTGTTGTTCTGAAGCCTGAGCGTATTTTTCTTATATTTTCGTTTTTCTCTCTGATTCTCTCTTCTTCCTCTCCTTTGTGTCGTTCGCAAGTACACCTGACTACACACTTTCCTTCACCTCCCTGATTATGTCCAAGAATGTGGCCACAAATAAGGGAGAGAGAAAGGAAGGGAGAAAAAAGGAGAAATTGAACTACTCGCACAGTCTATCTATCAGTGGAATTTTACACGTCAACAAGAGTAAAAGAGTCAGTTTTTATCTCGGGGGAGGTTTTTTTTTTTTAAAACACACACACACACACACACACACACACACACACAAAATCACTGTCTCCTCTCTCTCTCTCTCTCTCTCTCTCTCTCTCTCTCTCTCTCTCTCTCTCTCTCTCTCTCTCTCTCTGAATTTTTTTTTTTTGACTAAATACTTCCGTGCGTCTCTTCCCCCCCCCCCCCGTTCCATGAACGATCATTGTGACACGATCCATTATGAATCGTTGATTTGAATAAGTGATCGACGGGAAGATTTCTAAACACCCTCATTCACATTCCTCTTTTCACATCGTGTTTTTTTTTTTTTTCCCTTTTTTTTTTCATTTCATTCGACACGTTTCACTCGCCTGGAAGGAGACAATGACTTCCTGTGAGGGAGAGAAGTAGGTCGCGTGAGGACATTTCAGACGTAGCAAATTTAAGTTCCTCTGAACCTTGAAGAAATTATCGTCTCCATAAATGGACGAGGGGTTACCCTACTGTTATGAGGTGGGAACTGAAGAGCTGGCCCGCGCCACTGGGGGTAATATGGAGCTGGTACAGGGAGCTAATAATCCAATCCAGCACCGCTAGGTGGCTATTTTCTCATTGAGAAAGAACAAGTTTGCTGATTTGCATTCTTTTGATGCAGCGGCAGATTGGGTTCTGCGCCGCCAGAACTTGCCGGTGACAAAGTTGTTTTAAACCTGTTGTTGGAGAGGTGGTGGTGCGCTGGTGTTGGAGAGGCGGTTGTGGGTTGATGTTGGAGAGGCGGTGGTTCGCTGGTGTTGGTGAGGCGGTGGTGTGCTGGTGTTGGAGAGGCGGTGGTTCGCTAGTGTTGGAGAGGCGGTGGTGTGCTGGTGTTGGAGAGGCGGTGGTGTGCTGGTGTTGGAGAGGCGGTGGTGTGCTGGTGTTGGAGAGGCGGTGGTGTGCTGGTGTTGGAGAGGCGGTGGTTCGTTGGTGTTGGAGAGGCGGTGGTGTGCTGGTGTTGGAGAGGCGGTGGTTCGTTGGTGTTGGAGAGGCGGTGGTGTGCTGGTGTTGGCGAGGCGATGGTGACTGTGAGGGACTGATGGTCGTCAGAGGGAGCTGGTAGTGAGGGAGGAGGATTGTTGGTGGTGTTGAGGGAGAGGGCTTGCTATCATTGATGGTAGTGAGGGGAGGGAAGGGTGAAGGGGTCTACTGTGGTGTTGGTAGTGATGAGGGAGGGGTCGCAGTGAGGGAGGGAGACGTTTTGGTGGCGATGATGAGGGAGGAAAACAGTGGTTTTTTGAATGAGGGTTGGTGATGTCAGTGAGGCGGGTAGGGGAGCCTTGTGGTGTTGATGGTAGTGAGGAAGAGAGTCAATATGGTGATAGGAGTGAGGGGAAGGTATCGAAGAGGTGGTGGTGATGGGCATAATGATGGGAGATGTTGTCATAGCAGTGATGGTGGTAGGGGAAGGGAACGCGTACAGAGGTGATGGGGGTGTAGGGTTCATTGCCGTGTTGATGGCGTGGCGGAGGGGATGATGGTTAGAGAGGGTGAGGGGTTCATTGTGATGGTAGGGTCCTGGTGATGGTGGAGTAGTGTAAAGTAACACGTATCATTCTCAGTGGTTTTTTACTTACTCAGTAAAGTAACACGTATCATACTCAAGTGGTGTTTTACTTAGTAAAGAAACACGTATCATTCTCAGTGGTGTCTTACTTACTCAGTATAGTAACACGTATCATACTCAAGAGGTGTTTTACTTAGTAAAGTAACGCGTATCATACTGAGTGTTGTTTTGCTTAGTAAAGTAACACCTCTCATTCTCACTGGTGTTTTGCTTACTCAGTAAAGTAACACGTATAACTTGTGCAAATTCTTACACACTCTGGGCCATTGAAAGTCGTACACGAGATTGCTTTCCCCCCTAGTCATAATGTATTGCAGGGAGAATTAGTCTCACGCACCAAACACAAATTAAAATCCCGGGTTGTCTATGCATGAGCAGTTAATCACCTTTCGTAATTGTCTGGTTTTAATTATCCTGCACAGTATTAACAATGAAGTATCATTTTTTAGTTTGGGCCTATGCTTCTTGCACAGTGGGTGTGTGTGTGTGGCGTTATCATACCTTATGGTGATATTATTTTTTTTTTGTGTGTGTGTGTGTGTCTCTGTATACTTTTGAATGTTCATTGGTGTTTGTATGCATCACTTCCCTCAAATACCACATGGTCATGAGAGTGAAAGAGTCCTTCCACCATCAGCATTAAGAACTCGCACACGGCGCAACTCTCTCTCTCTCTCTCTCTCTCTCTCTCTCTCTCTCTCTCTCTCTCTCTCTCTCTCTCTCTCTCTCTCTCTCTCTCTTTCTGATAGTACACCGTTTCATTCAATAGTATGAGTTCCTTTGCGCGTCTGTTGTAGTCACTCCGTCGAAGCAGAAGACGGTCTTTACGATGTTAGGGTCGAACTTTGGCGTGGCCGACAATTTGCATCGCGTTATGGTAAACGTAAAAGCTGGTTTGTCTAACCTTACGTGATTCGGAACGTCCTTTGGAATGACATATATATATTTCATTCATTTCCTTTTCGGTATCAGCTTCACAGTTTGAATGCTTCATAGATTAGAAAGTATTTTATTCATTTCCTTTTCGATATCGGCTTCACAGTTTGAATACTTCATATATAAGAAAGTCTGTTTTAATTTTTTTCACCTTTAACGTTTTTGTCAAACGTTCGTATCAGTATTGTCATAAGCACGAATAGATGTCGGATGAACGAGGGATATACACTTGAACTTAAGGCATATGCGGTGTAAAGATGAACCCACATACTTTGTTCCAGTGTGACCGCGCGCTTCAACATCCATTATGGTCGGGGAGTTATATGCCAAGGCGAGAGGTGTATATGAAGAGCCTGGTCGACCTGTATTTAACCATCCTTGTCACCTGAAATGACCCTCCCAACCAATTATGGTTTGGGAATATCCCACAATGTTCCAATCACGTTTCTAGATAATTCAACTTGGATCCATAATTGGCTGTTGTGTGTATGACATCATTCTAGTAATCTAATTAGAACTCATTTGTCAGAATAGTCTTTTGATGTCCATATAATGTTGAAAGAACGAAAAGCAATAATGAAACAGGAAGGAGATTTTTGTTATTGGGGGGGAAAAAATTAATTTGGTTATATACCAGGTGTTAAGAGCAGACTTTGTGATAAGGAGGCATTCCCTTCCATGTCAGAGATTGATGCTCGTGGCGTTAATTTGCATCTAATTTATTCTGGGTTAATATGGATCCTCCGCCGTGTAGCGGTTGGCGTTTCTGGCCGTGACGCATTCACGGGCCGCCCAGGGTCGAGCGCACAGGTTCGAAGCCTGGTTATGGTTCGTCGGTCAACAGTCAGCCCAGCTGTTCATCCAGTCCTTAGCGGTTGGTCGGTGAAATTGGTCCCCGGCGTTCTATCTATCTATCTATCTATCTATCTATCTATCTATCTATCTATATATATATATATATATATATATATATATATATATATATATATATATATATATATATAAAGTATATACTTTGTCGCTGTCTCCTGCGTTAGCGAGGTATCGCAAGGAAACAGACGATGGAATGGCCCAACCCACCTACATACGCGCGCGCACACACACACACACACACACACACACACACACACACACACACACACACACACATACATACGAGTCCCATCGTCCCATCCTCTTCCTCCACACTCCCTGTATGTCACCCTCTGTCCCACAATACAGAAACTCACTATCTTCTTCCTCCGTCCTTATCCCCCCCCCCCCTTCCCCTCCCATACGCACGAAGATCAGCGATCCTAAGGTCGTGGTTTATCCGCACGAAGTCATTCCCGTATGACGCCACTGCGCGCCCGCGCGCTCAGGCATGCAGGTACTGTGGGTAGTCGAGAGGAATCATGGAATGTGTTCCGATACTCGTCGTCTTTCCATGTCTCGTTCCCATGACCACTCCAGCCAGGCTGTCAGGGCCCGCACGGGTGGTGGGAGGCGGGGGTGTTTGCTCCTCGTGTAAATAACCTCACGGGCGATAATTCTTATCGCCTCGGGTTGGCAGACTTGGCGGTCTCAGTAGCGCAGGTAAAAGAGAGAGAGAGAGAGAGAGAGAGAGAGAGAGAGAGAGAGAGAGAGAGAGAGAGAGAGAGATATTGATTTTATATGACACGTACATCAGGAGCGCATATCTTAGACGTTATTAGTTTTGAATTCGTAATTTCCCATCGCTCACCTAAAGTCGTCATTATAGTATATGATACCAGGAAAATACCATCGAAGTCCCAAAGCAAATTTTTATTTTTTTGTCCCTAAAATGATCATGAAAGCAACGGAGCCTGAAACGTTGAAAGCAACAGAGCCTGAAACGTTGAAAGCAACAGAGCCTGAAACGTTGAAAGCAACAGAGCCTGAAGCGTTGAAAGCAACGGAGCCTGAAACGTTGAAAGCAACGGAACCTGAAACGTTGAAATCAACGGAGCCTGAAACGTTGAAAGCAGCAGAGCCTGAAACATTTGTCCCGTCATTTCCTATGGCAATCCAATCGCGTCATTGTTTCCAAAATAGAGTTTACCTGGAAATTTGACTTGCTAATATTGGCGTTCGGGGTGAGTGACGTATCACCAGCGCTGATTTTCTGCCAAGAACAAGTTCCCTCTTATCTTTTTCCCACGTCCTCAGCAGGGAAGGTGGCTGATTGGCCTCGACAGGTAATATCCTCAGTAGAGGTGTCTGGCAGCTCTTCGCATCGTTTTCTTTTCCGTACGGCGAAAAGACGCATCATGCCACTTGATCGTGAGATGGACTACTTTTAATGAATGGTATTTGGTGCCTAACTGACTGAAGTCACTCGGTGATGTGATTGAAGTGTAGCGAAACTTGAGTTAATGATGGTGGCTTAACGCTGTGTTTATTATGCCTTCCCGATACGCGTGTGTGTGTGTGTGTGTGTGTGTGTGTGTGTGTTTTGAGCTTTTGATTCTGAATATCACTCTCTCTCTCTCTCTCTCTCTCTCTCTCTCTCTCTCTCTCTCTCTCTCTCTCTCTCTCTCTCTCTCTCTCGGGTACAAATGGAGATTCTGCTTTTCAACCAAGAGTTGGCATCGTATTCTAAACCCAGACCGAAATTTCACTCTGTGGGTTAGTGAGATACGAAAGATAAGCTTATCTAATATCACCGTACCTCCAAGGGCGTCATTCTGCCTCTGTTACGAGTCATGGAACGGATTCTTCAAGGTGATCCATGAATGGGCTGGATCTCGCAATGTGACACGTAAGTTTTGGAGGAGGTTATGTCGCTGAGGCCCCAAGTGTTCAGTCGTTTTTAAGGAACCTTGCCTTCTGTGATGCTCTCAAGCTGTTGCGTAAACGACCGTTTCGAAATATCTGAGAGAGAGAGAGAGAGAGAGAGAGAGAGAGAGAGAGAGAGAGAGAGAGAGAGAGAGAGAGAGAGATACTTGGGATGAAGGGTCGCGTTGGTGGAGTGGCGGGCCTCGGGAACAGAAGAGCCACAGGTCGCAACCTCCCCTCCCTTCTTCCTTCTTCTTCTTCTTGTGGTCTTCGAAGGAGTGAGTCCCTCCTCCCATCATGGAGGCGGCTCGGACTGGCGACCTTAAACACCCCCCTCTGCAAGTTTGTGGCATGACCTTTTCAAGCGCGACCAGTGATTGGACTAGGGGCGCCCTTCGACCTGACCCTTGAGGATCTCGTACTCGAGGAGATAAGGACTGTAGTGGTTGTCCAATGGCCCTCAGTCTCACCAAGTCTTGGACGATGCTGAGGACTTTCCTGGCGTCCTAGATCCTGTCTTGGCGGTGTCTGCCATGGGCAAGGAATGTGTAGCTCTTTTCCTTTTCGGTTCCTCCCGCGTTGTCTGGTCGACTTAAGGCATGGTGGGGGACTCGCCATCCAGGGCGTCGTGATATTTTCCATATGTGTGCAGAGAGACGTGCGCGTCAGAAGCGCTTCGCACCATTTGTCGTCTAGATCCGTGACTTGAAGCTTTATGTTCGTACGTCATCATGCGTATTCAGGTGTCATCATACTCTGCGCGTAACCGAGGCGCGTAGCATGATGGTGGTGGTGTGCACCGCGGGCGGGCGCTGTCATCCCCCCAGACGGTGGCAAAGGTGGTGGTGGCAGCGCAGCAGCTATCGCAGAAGCAGTGAGCCGATTCATACATAGATCAGACTCTGGTGGTCATTAAGGCGGACGCTGGGTAATAGACGACCTAGAGAACCCTGCCATCGGGGGGACACTGGCACCTATTGCTTGGTGTCTGGATGCTGCCACCCCCCCCTTTTACCCCAACCCCCTCGAACACACACACACACACACACACACACACACACACACACACACACACACACACACGATGTCTTTAGGAAAAAAAAGGAAATCTGCTGACATTCAGATCTCTGTGTTCGGGGCTGGAAATAAAAGAGAGGGAGTAAAGATCCACGGAAAGGACAAAGGGAGTGATAACACCCCCTCCTCAACCCCCGACCCCCATACGGGAGGAGAGGCTGAAGGGAACACCCCATCCGAGGCGGTGCGTTGTGAGGGAAGGCTATATAGTGCAGAAGCGGGAAAACAAACCCTTCCATTACAGTATCGATTGTGGCGCCTCCTTTACCCGACCCTTGAGGATACCCTCCCTCGTCTCTAGGCTAGTTACACTGACGGAGATTACAGCCGGAGGGCTGGGCCAGGGGTGTTGGTGGGTGGGGGCGATGATAGGGGAAGATATCGGCAAGGGTGGGAGGAGGGTACTGTTGAAGACGAGGGGGCGTTGCAGAAAGCATGGGATGACATGGGCTGTTGGAGTGCACACGGTGGAGTACTGTGGTCCGCGTGTAGGAGGAGTATTGGAGTGTATTGGATGATGTATTGGAACACATGGGGTGGGGATATTGGAATACATGGGGTAGGGGTATTGGAATACATGGAGTGGGGGGTATTGGAATACATGGAGTGGTGGGGGTATTAGATTGCATGGAGTTAAGGTATTGAAGTACGTATTATGGTATATTGTATTATAGTGCATGGGGTATTGTAGCGCATGGGGGGATCTTGAGTGCAAAAGGTGGGAGTACTGGGGTGGGGGAAGAGAGAAAGAGAGAGAGGCTCTTGGAAGAGCACGAGGTAGGGGAAGAGACACAAAGAGACTCTGGAAGGGAAGGGAATAGAAGAGGATCGGATGTGAGGAGCGAAGACGAAGGGGGAAAGAGGAACAGGGGAAGAATATTTTGATAACCTGTAACTAATGTATATACTTAATAGACGTCCCTTTCTTAACTTTTATCTTAGCACTTATAATTACTTGTCCGTTTTCTGTAGTTCATGTCATTTTCTTTGTTACTGTCATGTAGAAATACATTTTTTTTTTTATGTTTTCGCTTCATCCAATTGTCCTCCTCCGTCTCCAGTCGCCATATCCTGACATGTATTCTTTTAATCTCATCGTCTGGAGCAGCACGAATATTCTCCCGATAGACAGACAATGCCCCCCCGCAGCAGTTTGTTTACGTCGCTTTTGTTTGGATTAGATATGGTTTTTACCCCACCGTTTTAACAGTGGTTTAAGAATTGCATTTTCTTCAGAGGCGCTCAACAAGATTTTGCATTTTCTTCACTCTGTAGACTTTACTAACAGATAACTAAACAGTGTATTATCTTGATTGAATCGTAGATAATGATATAGCTAATCCATCGACGCCATATGAACGTAAAACACTTCCATTGATACGGAGATCCGCATGCCAAGATATTTCACTGTAAATTCTAAGTATTATCAGAACACGGCCTCGTCCCACTATGCAAATGAAACGATTTTCCTCAGCGGATCTATAATGACCTTAAATCTCTTTGTTTGTCCTCCCTTTTCTTTATATGTGTTCATTAAAGTGTCGTTTGCCAGGGTGCAAGAGCGCAGCAGGGTTGGGGGCCCACGGGAAGGGAGCGGGGTGGGAAGGTGAAGGGTGTAGGTCGACGTGATGGGGGAGGGAAGGAGAAAGCTCTGTAGGTCGACCTGTTGGGGAGGGAGGAAGGACGTTGATCGGCCTTATGAGAGGGAGGAAGGGTGTAGGTCGAGCTGATATTGAGGGCGAAAGTGTGTAGGTCGGTCTGGTGGGGAGGGAGGAAGTGTGCGTAGGTCGACATGATGCGAAGGGAGGAAGAGTGTTTTTGGTCGACCTGGTAGAAGATGTAAGGCAGAGACTGTGAACAGATGTGGTCGAAGGAGGTTGAGGTTCAGACAGACATGGTTCGAGGGGGTTGGAACACACACACACACACACACACACACACACACACACACACACACACACACACACACACAAACACACGGTTCTTGCTTATTTATTAAAGCTTCCTTTGTCGCCACGTAACGAAATGTAAACACACCTTTTTTTTCTCTATTTTTCCCACTGCTGCAGGATAAAAAAAGAGGACGACGAATATATAGTGCACTGCTACCCATCCTATAACGGCAGTGGCACAGAAGAGAATACAGAGATGCTCAAAAGGTCCAGAAACTGAACCACAGTGAGTCATAGTGACATGGCTTTAGCAGGAACCAGGTGGAGAAAAACTCATATATATATATATATATATATATATATATATATATATATATATATATATATATATCCCGTGAGATAAAGAATTTATTTTATCGGTTCTGTAGCGGATATTACATGTCTCAGTGACGTGAGGAAGAAGAAATATCTTGAGTGAAAACCTGAGGCAAATCGGGTTTTGGGTTGATATTGAATATACCAAACCATCATTTGTTGGCGTGATGCGTTTAACCGGATTACGTAAGAGTAAGATGTAGTTTAATGTGTAACCTGACATTGGCCATCATGCCCTTCAAATATGTAAGACATCCAGGCGTTTAAAGTAGAAGAGGAACACCATACAGTTGTTTACCTGTCGGCAAAAGTAGAGTGGATGTGATGGTAAATACGATTTTTGGTAAATACGATTTTTGGTAAATACGATTTTCAGAAATGATTTACGGTTTTCAGTCGTTTAAGATTAGAGACGATCTTTCTGACCTTCCTTCGCGTGCTGTGTTGCAGGGGAATCACCTGTGTCCTCTTCTCTTCAGCACGGGGTTACGATCCTTGAGCTCGGGGTTTACGATCCTCGACCACGGGGCTACGATCCTGCAGCTTTGATGTAACGACTTATGGGCATGATAATGGTGTGCCCTGGGACCAGACTGACCCTTAATTAATTATAAAGGTCAGGTCAGAGTTCGCGCAGGGTGGCACCCCGTGCGTCGTGCTCTAGAGGTTGAGGAACCGTCGAATCCTCGGCTCCTCGTGGACATTGCACGATACCTGATGCAACATGTGTGATCATTTTCTGCAATGAAGCTTTGAGACGACGTATCATGTCCACCATTTTAGAATAGTTCTTATTTTACGACACCCCTGGCGATCCTGACGTTGGCAGTACGCTAAGACCGTTGCGTAACTGCTTGTTGGACTACTAACGTCGTTACCCCGCGTTACGATGGGCCTCCCCCAGGCGGCAGAATGAGCGCATTGTAACCCAATTCACAGGTCACACCCTTGACGTCGCCCGGTAACGAACGGGAATAGCCCCAGCGGTAAGGCAGGCAGTCGTCTGCCTTATTGACACCACCACCACCAACCCACACACACCACACCACACCCTCTCCCATCCTCTGCCCACACCACACACTCCCCTCCTCCTCCTCCTCGTCGCCGTCGTCGTTGCGATACACGCCTCCAGCTGTGTACTAGTTACCTTCTTTACGACATCATTCCGGCTACCGTAAATACCGATGATTTCCCCAGGGTCATAGCCGCAGCTGCCACACTATCGGCCTTGTATTTTTCGTCGTATTGCTGCTGCAGTGCCATCCACCTCCTCCTCCGCCGCCGCCACCACCGCCACCACCACTACCTCAACAGTGCTCGCCTTCGACCTCCAGGCACAGTGCCTACTTTCCACAACAGCACCACTACCCACCACTGCCACGATAATACTTGCTTACGACCACACTTATACACCCGCCCGCCTTCTGCCACGGCAGCGCCCGTCTCCAACCACAGGAGCAACCCGCCCGGCGCCGCCACAGCAATACACATCCACCACCGCGGCATTATCTGCTAACGACCACCACAGCAGTGACCTGTGCATCACCACCACCACCACCACAGCTATATATACTTCCGCCGCTGCTACAATATCTCTGCCTTCCCCTGCCACCACCACCACCACCACAGCAGCACCCGCCCACATCATCTTTGAAATTGGATAATAATCCAGTGAATTATGATATTTGATGTTTGGCGTGGTATTAGTATAATTGCCATTTATGTATTGTGCGTCTATGCAAATGCATTGACGGTAAAAATTTATCTCCATTTCAGAATATGTAACAAAGTCACTTTTCCCCGGCTTTGTTGACTTTATTCACTCTTCCAGTTTATGTTATGACGTGGTTTATTTTTTTTTTTCATTTTCTATTGTGTCGTTCGTATCTGCAAGGAACATCCGGGCTTGTAGCACTAAAGTTAGGTCGCTGGTAACACCGACATACAGATGACGTCATATCGATTTAGTTGTGTGTCAAGCTATACAGGAAAACAGTTCCGTAGTTCGTGTACAGATTTCTTGATTCAAGTTACGTATATGTTTTTTTAGGATTTTGAGAGTAAGTTAGGTTAAGAATAATGATACCTGAAAGGTCTTTACCCAATATGTACGGGATGACTGTAAGTATTCTTTTACAAATCCACTGAAAAGTGACACCAAATTCGTAAAGATGGGGAGTGGACTGCCTGTATTTTGTCTTCCATATACCATTACATTTTTAGCTTTTATATGGTAGTTAATATCGATGATAACAATGCCATTGTATTTGACATAGAATTACCAGTTCACTTGATACCACATCCAGTGCGTTTGGTTCAGATTGTTAACGCACTGGAATCGCTTTAGGTAGAAAATTTACACCATTTATGGTTAATAAGAGAAACGTTAACATATGCGAGCGAATGTTGGATATCTCTCCTCGCGTTGATACTATCACGTCCACCACTGATTGAGACCCCGCCAGACTTATCCTCACCGCACACGACCATGTAAGCCCAAATTCACTCCATCCACGACCAAAAGCATCTTCACTATACCCTCGTCTTCACTGAACCCTCGACGCCAGCGCCTTCAGCTTTACCTTTGACAAAAAGCATCTTCATTACTCGCTCGATAAACCTAGATTATCTTCACCCTGGGCAAAGGTATCTTCTTCGCCTAACCCTCGACAAAGCCCCAATCTTCTCTTCACCCCCCCAGACAAAAGTCATCTTCGCTACACCCTCATCTTCACTACACCCTCGACGACACCACTGGCCTTTAACTTCACCAATGCGGGTGTGATCAAAAATACCCACACTGAAGCAGGACACGGGAGCTGTTTTGTGGATAGGGAATTAAAGTAAAAACATATAAACAAAAAAGATGTTCTGTTTGCAAAGGGAGAAGATGATAAGGAAAGCACTTAAAATAAACTGCTCACCCAACGAAAAAAAAAAAAGATGAACTGCTGGAGAATGGATGAAACTTGCTGCAGACACACGGGAGGAAATGGCTATGATATTCATGGCGAAATATGGCCATTAAAGAAGAAAATGAGAGAGAGCCAGACTTGATGAATATGTGATTGGATCAGTTTCACGTTGAGAAGCGTCGGGGAATTGAGGAGATGAGTTGAGGGAAAGGATCTAATAAATACGTAACGTTCCTGAGATGGCAAGAAAAAGAGTGGTGTCAGCATTGCTCAGAGCAGGAAGGAGAGTGTTCGCTGGATTCAAGCAAAGGGAATGAAATGCATAACATCAAAAGCCTCCCAAGTAGAAAGAAGCAGGTTGATGAATGAAGAAAGAGAGAGGAGGAAGGAAGGAAGGAAGGAGAGAACCAACGCTGTGATGGTAAAGAAGGAAAGACAGATGAAAAAAGGAATTGATGGACGAGACCAGTGATTCATGAAATGGAAATGCTTTGTGCTGTGTCGTTAGAAATAGCCATGATAGAAGATGATGAGGGGTAGAAAACGTCAAATGGGATGGCAGCTATGTCCCAGAGGTGACTGTATAAGAATTTGCAGAAATTTGATGATGAACTGAAGGCTTCATCGTGAACATTACGACAGTCTAAAAGACATAACACCGAAGAACGTGTCTAGACCTGGCAAAGATGCAAGTCGGATATTTTACTCTTTTAGAAAGCTTTTAAGATTAAGCCTCTTGTCTGGAAACTTGCAGTTACAGAAACAGACTTTCGAGATTTTACAGTGACGTTAGATTGATCATGATACAAGCTGCATTGCTAGCTAGTGAGGACACGGTTTGTTTTACAACATTTGGAATAAGCTGTTACCTCCAGTTCACTCTGGCTTGAACGGCTGACTTGCTGAAAGCTTTGCTTAAGCTTAAAGCCACTTCGCAAAGTAATCAATGTAGTTGATTGTACGTGGACATTCATTCATCCTGGTTGGATATTTCCTTTATCCTCGTCGATCCAGTTTGGTACCAATTTTATTAAATTCTTTTCCCATCTAGATATTGAAGAATAACAACGTTGACTCAACACATTTGTGAGCATTTCTGTGATTCTTTATGCATAAGCCGAGGTCCGAGGTCGGTCGGCGACCTAAGAGGGCGCACGGAATTATTATTGTCCTGCCTTTGGTGTGTCACTAGTGGATACGTGGGTCGGAGGAGGAGGAGGAGGAGGAGGGTCTGCCAGCCTTGGTTGTGGTAGTATCATGTTGTGGTAAACAGGTAATTCAGTGTTGCTCAATGAAAGAAACACGTGTTTCACAAATATACGTTGATTACTGAAATACTTACGTGTACATGCGAATGAAAAGCTGTGTAGTAAGGTTAGTATAGTGAATGAAATAGACTGAAAGGATTTATATCATAATGAATAGGAATGAATGAAAGAAGGAACCAAGCATGTCTCATAATATTCATGAGTATTCTGAGAATGATGCAGAATGACCCGAATGTTAAAAGTGAGGGGGATTTACGGACACGTACGTAGGAAAATGTTAATATGTGGAGGTGATTACTTGAGGGGACAATACACAGTACTTGTTTAAGTGTATACAGTATGAAAGAAAACGTTAATGGAGCCTGACTCGCTTTGAACGGTGAGTGAATTCTGATGGAGAGGGAAAACGGAAGAACACCGTTTTCAGTAAAGACGATACTCCGTTTTCCCAGTCACGACAAGGATTATGATAGTTACAAAACTGGTCATTGAAGCTGTGAAGGATTGTTATTAATCACTTGAGGTGTTTTTTTGAAATGAATGAATGTGCGTCCGCACTCCTGCCACTATGGATTGGTGCGCGCCTCCTTTTCTTCGGCCAAGAAACTGGAGGCATTAGGTATATAGAAAACAGAATGAATTATGGGCTTCATGCCGCATTTGGTGTGATGGAGTGGCGGCCGATGATTCACTCGGGTAGCAAGTCAAGCAAGATTTGTGGGGTTTGGTGCCGGCAAATCTTCTTGGGACGATTATTGTTGTCCTCGATCGTGGAATCGAAACCCTTGCTCATGGTTTGTGAACCAATATAAAAGACTCAGGAGCCGTATTTTTTTCCCGTTCAGAAAAATGTATTCGAGCCTGTGGTATTAAGAGTTGCTGATTGGTTAAAGTAGATCTTAGAAGGCGGGAAGTAAAAGAAAAAAAAGAAAGTGAAAGAAAAGTTGCAACGTAAAAAAAAAGTGAGAGATGAGGGGCAAAAAAAAGATGATTGTCAGACATGAGACAACAGGGCAAGCAAAAAGCTTCAGCGGTTTTCAGTATGAACACGAGAGAAATTATGGCTCTATCCGACCCACTGAGTAACATTGTCATCTTTGATGACTGAGGATAGCAGTACTAAATCACTAGACACAGTCTGGTTCTCTTCAGCTCAGTTGCACCAGCGGTCTACAACCCCTACACCTTCGCGTAACTACAACCCCTACACCTTCACGTAATCATTTTATGAACGAGGTTCAGTCTTCTCAAATCTGACATTATAGTTGTCCCCCCCCCCCTCCTCCTCAGCCTTGCTTTGTGACCCTGTGAAAGAGATACCTACCATTACATCCATACAGGTTTCCCTCCCTCTTCTCAAACCCACTTTCATCCCATGAACCTGATCTTATTACTGGCAAGTCTTGGTGGAAATCCAGTCTCTATATATATATCCTGCCCCCTGCCATTCCCCAGTCTCGTTTAAATAAACTCCCTTTCTTATTTATCTTTTTTTTCTCTCTCTCGAGTTTAAACGTTTGATGTACCTACCTACCTGCCTGCCTGCTTACCTGCCTGCCTACCTACCTACCTACCTACCTCCCTACCTACCTACCCTCACTAACCTATACCCCTTTTGTAGAAATCGTGATTTCACTTAAACTTCAGTGGCTTGAGCGTTCCATTCCTATTAATCCTGTATTATCACATTATTCTTTTTTTCTTTCTTTTGGTCGTTTTCAGTATTCTAAAATCCATCGTCTCGACTCTCCTCGGAAAAAAAAAGAAAGATTAAGTGAAGGTAATTTAAAAAAAAGATTTATGTGCAGGTAATTTTTTATCATGGTTGTATTTAGAAAAAAAAAAGATTTATGTGAAGGTAATTTTTTACCGTGGTTGTATTTAGAAAAAAAAAAAAAAGAGATATCATTTTCAAAAGCGTAAACCACGCCGCTAATGACCTTTGCTGTTGACGGGGCAGATAATTCTAAATAATCAGTCAGTTGCCTAAGGTGGAAAGTGGTGTTCAGTTTCCCTAAAAAAAAAAAAAGTATAACAAAATTGTTATCATTCATAACCACAACATCACTGAGAACAGTAACGTGGACAGCAATTTGATTTTCGATAACTAGAAAAGTAGAAGTGATAGTAGTAGTAGTCGTAGTAGTAGTTGTAGTAGAAGTAGTAGTAGTACTGTAGTAATAGAAGTAGTAGTAGTAGTAGTAGTAGTAGTAGTAGTAGTTGCCGTAGTAGTAGTAATAGTAGTAGTAGTGTAGTTGTTGTAGTAGTAGTAGTAGTAGTTGTAGTAGTAGTAGTAGTAGTACTAATAGTAGTACTTTGATATCAAACACAAAAAAATGTACATTGGAGGAATTAGGTATACATATTATGTTCAGCAGACACCTACACATAACGAAGCATATAAATCATACACCTTCATGCAAATTATTTAGATTTTCGCCGTTCTGAAAGCACAACCATTTGTATTCCCGTATTCTCACCCACTTTTTTTTTTTGTATGCATGGCATTTCGCAAACACATTTCACCGTTCCTGATTAATAACACTCGAATGTTGGCAACTCCCCTTCCCAAAGTTCAGATTGCCAGGTTTTACCAACTATATATATATATATACATATATATATATATATATATATATATATATATATATATATATATATATATACATCAGCATCGCTGCTTTTATTGATTAATGAAACAATCCCGCGTTTATTCATGGCTGATTGGTAATTCTGATCATGCCGTATACCACTATACAAAAGCTTATATTCAGTTGATTGTGTGTGTGTGTGTGTGTGTGCCAGCAAAAGACTTGTTACGTGCACACAAAAGTTGAGACTTTAGATCATGAGAGGGGAAAAAAACGCTATTCCTGTAACCCAGTAATGATAATGACACACACACACACACACACACACACACACACACACACACACACACACACACACACACACACACACACTTGTGTCTACTACCTCTGAGCAGTCTGCTTGAACTGTCTTACGTATACGTTAGTCGATGTCTGTGTATTCAGTCGGTTTCAGAACCCTCACAGCTTCCTTTGAATAATTACGTAATACCGTCATGGTTAATGGTGTATGGTCGACGGATCAGCGCGCTAAGCGAGTCCTCCAACGACCAACCAACCAACCAACCCTCCCCCCCTTCAGAGATCCACTTGCAGTTAGATGCCACTCATCAGGCTTCTTGGGTAATTAACGTCATCTTATGAGAAGGCGATCACCATCTGGGGGGGTTAGTCATCTGTGTGTTGTTAAGACCACTCGTCTTCATGTTTTGAGTTCCACTGGTCACAATGCTTTCATTTTCTTTTTTTTTTGGGGGGGGGGGGGGGGGGGGGAACATTTTTTTCTCGGCGCCTGATCTTCCTTCCCACTTTGGAATACACTTTGTTTTGTTCCGTAGAACAACGCCCACTGACCAGCTTTGAATACACTTATATTTTGTTCCTTAAAACACCTGCTGGCCCACTTTGAAAACACTCTATATATATGTTGTTCCTTAAACCACTTCCTAACCCACTTTGAAAACGCTGTATATTGTTCCATTGAACACCTGGTAACCAACTTTGAAAACGTTATATTTCGTTCCTTAAAAAAAAGAAAAGCTACCACTTTGACCACTTTGAAAGCGTGATATTTTGTTCCTTAAAACACCTGCTCACCCACTTTGAAAACTTTTTTTTTTTGCCCTTTACAACACCTGCTAACCCACTTTGAAAACTGTTTTGATTTTTTTTCTTTTTTTTCCCCCCTTTAGAACACTTGCCAACCCATTTTGAAAACTTTTTTGTGCCCCTTAGAACACCTGCTAACCCACTTTGAAAACTGTGTTGTTGTTGTTGTTGCTGTTGTTGGTTTTTTGTTTTTTTTTTCCTTGTAGAACACCTGCTAACGTGCGTGTGAACGTGCACCTTCCCTCCCTCCCTAACCTCTCTTCTTGGATACGAAAGTTGGTTCGTGAATGAACCCACACATACGTACTCCAATGTATTGCTGGTCAGCTGCCACTCCAAGATAGATTATCGTAGTTTTAAGAGAGAATAGAATATCCTAGTTATGATGGAATATCGTAGTTACAATGGAATATCCCAATTATGATGGAATATTCTCGTTATGATGGAGTATTCTAGTTATGATGGAATATCACAGTGCCCCATTTTTCTCTCTTCATCGTGAGCCGTTACAGTAGTGATTGATGACAATCTCTCTCTCTCTCTCTCTCTCTCTCTCTCTCTCTCTCTCTCTCTCTCTCTCTCTCTCTCTCTCTCTCATCTTAACCACGGGAAGCGCTTACACGATTCGCAAGAATGTATTTCCAGTGACAAATAAAACCCTGGGAGATAATTCCATTTCCCTTCCTTCCGTCATCATCCATTTTCTGCTCCTCCTCCTAAGTTAAGATCACGCGACCGAAAAAGACGTAAGTTATTTTCAGCCCAGAAAGTTTTCTTCCTCGAGATCATATTACTGAAATGAATTTCTTCGAAGAGTAAAAGACGCAGATTGATACTATTAAAAGTGAAGCTGTTTATTTGTCTGTGTGTGTGTGTGTGTGTGTGTGTGTGTGTGTGTGTGTGTGTGTGTGTGTGTGTGTTCTTACTTGCTTGCATACTTTAAGGATGGGGGTTTACAGTTGTTCGTGTGTGTGTGTGTGTGTGTGTGTGTGTGTGTGTGTGTGTTCTTACCTGCTTGCATACTTCAAGGATGGGGGTTTACAGTTGTTCGTGTGTGTGTGTGTGTGTGTGCGTGTGTGTGTGTGTGTGTGTGTGTGGGTGTGTGTGTGTGTGTGTGTTCTTACTTGCGTGCATACTTCAAGGATGGGGGTTTACAGTCGTTCGTGTGTGTGTGTGGGTGTGTGTGGGTGGGTGTGTGTGTGCGGGTGTGTGTGTGTGGATGTGGGTGTGTGTGTTTTTTTGCACTATATTCGTTCGTATGACTCGCCTATTCATTCGTAAGGATGATATTTATTTTTTTTTTCTCTCTATGAGTTTCTAAAGGATTTGAGAAGAAAGAATCGAAAACACAACTTTGATAACCACACACACACACACACACACACACACACACACACACACACACACACACACAAAGCACACACACACACACACAAAAGCACACTTTTTAAATTCCAGATGAACTCCTCCTCCTACTCCTCCTCATCCCCTCCTTTCCTCCTCTTCCTCCTCTTCCTCCTCCTCCCCCTACTCCTCCTCCTCCTTCTCCTCCTCCACTACCTCCCCCCCCTCCCCCCTAGGGCAATCTGACGCCGTCTCTGGGAGGGGGGGGGAGTGACCGCCATCCACTCAAAAAATGCAATATTTTGAGAAGGAATACTTGCCACGTCATATACAAGATAATTTGTGCTGCAGCTGTCTTTAAAATGAGAGAACTATTGTGCCCGACACAGTGCCACCAAAACGGGGTTCTGCAGCCGTCCCATTTTTTTTCTCTTATTTTTTTTTCTTTTTTGTATAATGCTTTTGCTTCCAGCTTTTTTTTTCGGGAGATAATTGTAAATGTGTAACAAAAGGGCTTAGTATCTTCATTACTAAAGTCTCTCTCTCTCTCTCTCTCTCTCTCTCTCTCTCTCTCTCTCTCTCTCTCTCTCTCTCTCTCTCTCTCTCTGCCTGCCCTGTGATCTTTATCTCGGGAGATGGACCAAGTTGTAATCTTTATCTGCGGAGATAACCAAGTTATATGATCTTTAACTTCGAAGGTAACAAAGTAATATTCTTTATCTTCAAAGGTAACAAAGTTATAATCTTTATCTGGGGAGAGATAGGCAAGTTTTAGTCCTCATCTTCAAATGTAACAAAGTCGTAATCTTTTTCTCCGAAGATAACCAAACAGTAATCTTCATATTCGATTATAACCAAGTTTTAATCTTTCTTTACTGAGATAACCAAGTTATAATCTGCCTCTTAGAAGACAACCGTGTTATATAATCTTTATCTTCGAAGGTAACCAATTTACAAGCCTTATCATCTAAGATAAAATCAAATTCTAACTTTCGAAGATCAAAGAGTTATAAATGTTTATCTTCGTAGATAACCAAGTTACAAGTCATACCTTCGATGATAGCCAGGTTATACTACTCTATTGTGTTTTGATGTACTTTTTTTTTTACCCTCTGTACCCCTTAAGGTAATCAAGTTAGTCATATTTGTTGGAAGAAACGGGAGCCTGATGGGGCTATACTCTCTGTTTAACCCAGAGTACAACGGCATTACCCTTGTGCAGGACTAGACGAACCTTGAACCCAATGGTGTTTACAGTAAATAAATGAACATGAATAAATGATGGTTTATTTAATGCATGCAGCCATTCAGCTATGTGTGTGTGTGTGTGTGTGTGTGTGTGTGTGTGTGTGTACGTACACCATTCCTTTATTCGTGTATGTGAGATGCGTCGGTACAAATGAAAAAAAAAAAAAGGTAGGATGTTGGGAAATGCAGGAAGCAACACCACACCTCAACCAGACAAGATGAAAGAGGAGTGTGGCCATGTGGCTCTGGAGGCGTGTGCTTCGTCCTCCACCACCACCACCAAACATCTGGGGGCCCGAGTTGAGTTGGCCGTCTGGAATTCTGGAAATAATTTTCCCCCTCTCTCCTTCTCTCTTAAGAAGCGTTATATTGTGTAGGTTCTTCACAATGTACGTTCTGATACGGTAGAGTTGGGAATGGTATGTCACTTGTTCTTTTTTTTTGGTACAAGGGGATTGTATAGGTTACATATTGTTCTCGTGTTATAGAGCTTCCCCTGTGGTTCTGGCTGCTGCTGAACGTAACTGGGAACGTCTCACTTATATGATAGCACCTGTTGTCTCTTATATTACGTCTGTGTCTGTGTGTCTCTGTGCCCGCATTGGTCTTTTGAACATGGCGCCTGGTGTCTCTTACAATAAGTCTTCATCTGTGTGTGTCTGTATTGTTTTTTTTTTTTTCTTTTAAAACATAGAGAAAGGGTGGTAGAGATCCCGAACGCAAGTCATCAGGCAGACAAGAGATGGGTTAGGCAATCCCATCGTTTGCTGGTGTTTTGAAGAATTGGTCCCCACGATCAGCCTACTTTTGCATGTAAGAGTCTGTCTGTTCGGCAGATACGAAAGCATCCTCAGAGACAAGTGCCGGGTGGCATATGACGCCTCTGTTCCCTGGCGATTTACTTGTAGTAAAGAGGAACAGATCGAAGCTATTCAGATTTTAATAGACTACGGAACAGAGTGGATCAATAGAATCTGGACTTAGTGGAATAGAATTAGTGATCGGTCACGACACAAGAGATGGTCAAACACACATGTTAGAGCAGTATTATTTTTCAGCTGTGTGCATCTAAATGACAGATGTCGCTAATGATATCATCGGAGGGGATAGTTGATTAGCACTTTAGCCTTCTTATCTTCGGCTTATCGCCTGCTGTATCATTACGAGAGGTCAGAGTACTTTCACGATCTTATCCGAATCTAGGACATCTTCTTCCCCATCTACTCCTTAATGTGTTGAAAGTTGTGTGAAGTTTGATTTTGCTCCTCTTCTTGGCCACAAAGTCACCGAAGCAGATGCATCGTTCACACTCCGATAGTGTGTGTGTGTGAGAGAGAGAGAGAGAGAGAGAGAGAGAGAGAGAGAGAGAGAGAGAGAGAGAGAGAGAGAGAGAGAGAGAGAGAGAGAGATTCAATATCTGGCAAGGAGAGAAAGATAAGTTTGATCAAGTACGTAGAGTGTGACCCCCCAGGGAACTCTTGCCCTCAGACGCCAGCGAATGAAACTGATATCCTAAACCCATTCCTTTGTCTTCCTGGTCAAGTCCATAAGGATCTCGGCTCTCCTGTGCTACACTTGCCTCCCATAGCACAAGAGATGTGGATAAAACAATGATATTTCTTGAAGTTAAGCTTCTTTTTTTTTTTTTTTTACGATATGGGAAGTGGTCTTATATGGAGTAATATCCTTACACAGTATATTATACCTCTTGAGTTCAGGCGTCAGATATATATATATATATATATATATATATATATATATATATATATATATATATATATATATATATATATATATATATGATTTGATATCGGTTATCATTCAGGGATTAAGTAAATGATTTCAAGGTTGCGTCTGGATACATGACGGGGATAACTAAGGAAAAAGAATAGAGACACCAGAACTCTCTCTCTCTCTCTCTCTCTCTCTCTCTCTCTCTCTCTCTCTCTCTCTCTCTCTCTCTCTCTCTCTCTCTCATTGATACTCCCCAGAGCTATTCTTTTTTTTTTTCCTTTTTTTTTTTCACCCCCCAACAACCCTCGTCTTCAGGGTGACACACGGCAACTAGAGCAATATTGCAACACGCCACCAGCCAGTTAATTCAATTAACGCGCGTCGTCGCCCGGAAAATTGGAGCAAAGAGATTGTGAGCAAAAAGAAACATTTGCAAAACTTAAACATTTCTCTGGGAAAGGCATTGAGTTAGATACACCAGCCATACTCTCCCAGCCTGGAAAGTCTCCTGGCTATATATATATATATATGTATATATATATATATATATATATATATATATATATATATATATATATATATATATGAATATATATATATATATATATATATATATATATATATATATATATATATATATATATATATATATACATATGTATGTATTCCTATGAGTCCACGGGGAAATGAAACACGATAAGTTCCCAAGTGCACTTTCGTGTACTAATCACATCATCAGGGGAGATATAAGAAAGAAATATAAGTCAGTTGATATACACCAAAGAGACGTAGCTAGGACGCCATATATATATATATATATATATATATATATATATATATATATATATATATATATATATATATATATATATATATATATATATTGCTGCTGCAAAACACAGGAAAAGTTATGACGGTAAACGCAACGCTGCCTTGCGTTCAGGTTTCCAAGGTGTATGAAGGTGGGCTTCAACTTGACTCTAACTTGGGCCTGTTATTTGATAAGTTTGATAACAAGTCCTCGCCAGTGATTCTGTTGTGAGTTGAGGTTCCTTGATTTGTGATTCACCAGAGACTTGTGTGGGAGCGCGTTCCTCCAGCCAGCCGCCCCTCAAGAAACCTTGGCAACGGCGTCGTAGAAAGTGGTCGAATTTTCGATACCTCTTCTTTAATTGTTGTTTCCTCTTCTTCGGTTCTTTTTTTTCCCTCTTTGATTAATTTTTCCCTCTTCTTCGGTTATTATTCCCTCTTCTTTGATCATTATTTCTTCTTCTTTGGTTATTTTTCCCTCTTGTTTATTATTCTCTATCCTTTGAGTATTATTTCCTCCTCTTGATCATTATTTCTTCTTCTTCGGTTATTATTCCCTCCTCTTCGATTATTATTTCTCTCTCTCTCATTCATATACATTTTCAGGTTAAGATGCTTTAATTTTGTTGTACTCATTTAAATATAGTTATTTGGGGGGTGGCCATTTGGCTTTGCCTGCTTTCGTCGAACAGTTTTGAGAGGGATTGGTGTAAGGCAGGAGTGAGTTTCGATGAAGTGCTCTTGACGCAGAGTTTCAGCGGGTGTGTGTGTGTGTATCAAACCCCCCATCTGAACGCGGAGGTAGTGTGCTGTACCCTCTGTAACACTGTGCCTAGGACCTTGGACGCACTGCTGCGTCCTTTGACTTGACGATCCCAAGGGCTTGACACAGATAACGGTAATCATACTTAAGGGTCGTAACGCTGTGCTCAAGGGGCGTGATACCGTTGTGTTCGAGAGTCGTACCGTTGTGCTAAAGGGGCGCAATACCGTTGTGATCGAGAGTCGTAATACCGTTGTGTTCGAGAGTCGTACCGTTGTGCTCAAGGGTCGTACCGTTGTGCCTGAGAGTCGTAATACCGTTGTGTTCGAGAGTCGTACCGTTGTGCTCAAGGGTCGTACCGTTGTGCCTGAGAGTCGTAATACCGTTGTGTTCGAGAATCGTACCGTTGTGCTCAAGGGTCGTACCGTTGTGCTTAAGGGCCGTACCGTTGTGTGCTTGTTTCTGTATATCTTGCTCACATCATATATCCCACGGTATGGGGTGGGGGGGGGAGAACTACCAGCGTATCTCCTGCATGTCGTAAAAGGTGACTAACGGGCGGGAACGTGGACCTGGAAACCTTTCCCTTATGGGGTATTACTTTCCAGGAAAAGGATTATTACTTTCCAGGAAAAGGAACAGAAGATGGAGCTGAAGAGGGATTTTTCTTTTTCTTTTTCTTTTTTTTTTTCCTCGAAGGCTCAGTCAATATGTTCCTTGCCGTGACTAAGGCGAGAGAGAGAGAGGAGGTGTAAAGAATATTATTACATCGTGAACGTTTCCTGGCTTAATGATTTCTTGTCTGTTCGAACTGCAAGTTTCGAATCGAGGACGATTTTCCTCAGCTTGTTAGCATTAAAGATTAACATACGTAGTCGAAGAATTACCCGGTTATTTCACTTCAATCGACTTCAAAACTTTTCCTCTCTTTTTTTCTCTTTTTTTCCTCTCTCTCTCTCTCTCTCTCTCTCTCTCTCTCTCTCTCTCTCTCTCTCTCTCTCTCTCTCTCTCTCTCTCTCTTCCTCAGCAGAAAGGACATTTATCCTAAAAACTTTTCCTTTTCTTTATTTTTTTTCCTGAGGAGAGATGGCATTCATCCTAAGGTCTGGAGACATACATTTTCGTGTGTGTGTCAGTAACTTGCATCGACGCTCGGATGGCGAGTCGAATCTGAAATGAGTATAGGGAGTGGGGAGAGCCGAGATTGGAGATATGTTAGGGGAAATACGACATGGAAAAGGCATTGGTCGTGTGAAAGGTGGGGGGAGGGAGCGATGCACGAGTGTGTCTCAGGTGGAGTGAACATATAGGGACAATAAAGAAGGGAAGGATCTCCCAAAACATAAGTAAGGGCATGGGAGTGTAGGCAGGGACAGACCAGAGGGAAAGGTGATGGCTATAAGGGTGGTGTTTACGTGTGAAGTGAGTGAGGACACGGCCGTAATGGTTGGCGAGAATCCTTGTCATGTGATGGGATTAAGGTAATTTGACTTGCTTCCAGAGTTGTCTTCAGTGATGCCAGTTGTTCTGCAGATGAAATTCCTTTGATCCATTCGAATTACCTTCATAATTGAACAGTCGTCACAGGGAAAAAGAGATCTTGCTGTCATAACAGTCTTAACTTTAGTTAGTTGAACTTGCAGTTGACGTAGCTTGTTACCGAAAGACGACGATTCCTGGCCAAATGGTCCCTGAACTGTACATGATATATCATTATATGCAATAAGTCTGCATAGGTCAAGATATGTACTTTGTTCAGCCTCTTGCTGTATCATATCAGCCTCTTACAGTATCATATCAGGCTCGTACTGTATCATATCATCCTCTTACTGTATCATATCATCCTCTTACTGTATCATATCATTCTGTTATTGCATTCGTTGTGTTTCGTATTGTGTTGCAGTGTGTAGGAATAGGTAATGCATCATCTGTATAGAGTATTGTAGACTCGCCGGATACGAAGGTGGATGCGAGCAACGTAATGATTCGCTAGACGATCGGGGGGCCTCAGGAGGAAAGGACGTGAGGTAGGTTGGCTACAAAAAGGCGTGCTGGACGAGTTTCTTTCGGTGCCGAGCGAAACCGCAAAAAAAAGACAAAACTCTCTCACGCCTTTCGCAAAACGCCACGTGAAACAGATGGACAGGTTTTGTGTTGTAGGTCATTCAGAGTGATAAACAAGCTGCCGATCCACCACCCCATTTCACTCTTCCCATTCCCGTACCATTGACCTCTTTTGTCACATACCCGTTTTCTTTATGACCAATTATACACCAAGTTGGGAAAAAAATAAAATAATATAAAACGACGAATTATTAAACGCGTATCGTTTTAATCCGCACCAACTCGAGTACTGATACCCCCGAATGTACAACATGAATATTAGAGTGATTAATTCTATTAGCTTTATGAGCCGGTCGTAAACATGTCACTTTATCAGCCTTCTAATTGTCACCATAACGAGGTAAATTAGAGGGATCGACGACTATGTGTGTGTGTGTGTGTGTGTGTGTGTGTGTGTGTGTGACAGTGAAAGACTAGGTTGTGTGGATGGTGCCCCTCGTCGTTCGTGGCTCAAACGTGTTGACCGAAACTTTGCGGTGGCTCGTCCCACTACTGTATAAATGCGAGCGAGGGATTCGAAACGTTAATAATTCATTTTGCGATAATGATTTACAGTATAATGGGATTATCATTATCATGGGGTGTGTGTGTGTGTGTGTGTGTGGGGTAGGGGGTGTTGGGTGGGTGGATAGCATTGTTAGTTGAACCAGCGGTGATCTTTACGGGAATACTTTCTTGATATATTTGATGATAGATTTATTTTAGCTGCCGGGGCTATGGCCTATGTTGGCCCCCGTCGCTTTTCACACATATTGGCTTTTTGCCAGTTATGTTAAAAACCCTATTCATTCCTACGCGGTCCACTCCTCCTTATATATATATATATCCTTCATCTCTAACAGTGAACGTTATTGCTTCACTTGAATCACACCTGGGCACAACCTCCGAATGAGGAAGCAGTGAAGTGATCAAAGTCAGCAGTTTCATAACCCTATATGTATGTATCTTTCTAAATGCCACTCGTTTCCCTCCAGTTTCTATGTATACCTCTCTCTAAATGTGTCTCTCTCGTTTTCCCTCATGTTTTATTTCAAAGCGCTTCCATTCATCGTCGCTCCCTATTGGACACCACCGTATTTTCTTCTCAGATCTGAAAAGCTCCACAGAATTAACATCACGGCATCTGCTCCGTGAAAGCAGTCGGCGTTGTTACGCAGTTGCCGTAATTATTTTTCAAAGTAAATAGCTATTTCGGTATCTACAGGGGTTTGTAAATAGCCAGAGTTGAATCATCGCCCCCCCCCTCTCTCTCTCTCTCTCTCTCTCTCTCTCTCTCTCTCTCTCTCTCTCTCTCTCTCTCTCTCTCTCTCTCTCTCTCTCTCCCTCCAACCATCCATTTGTACCCCGTGATAATCCAGGCTTCTTCTAGTTCTGCGGGTGTTATTTCGGCCACTGTTCTAGTAAACCGTCTTTGCCATCAGGGCTGCTTCCCATGGTTTCTGAGGCCAGCCACACGAGGATGGCACGTTACGAGACCTCAATGCCTTGAACGGCAGAGCTGTGGAATCTCCATTTTCTTTCTCTCTTTCGTATGTAATCTGTCCACCTTCGAGAGCTAGGTCTGCAAACACATGAGGACCTCTGATTAAATTTCTTTCTCATACACACCATTTTCTTTTCACCTGAGTTCATTTGTAGCGAGCAGGTTTAGCCCGTGTTATGTCGGTTAATATAACACACACACACACACACACACACACACACGTATATATATGTATATATATATATATATATATATATATATATATATATATATATATATATATATATATATATATATATATATAGCATTGCACCTTTTTGTATCTGATAATTTTTTCGTTAATGGAGGTTTCAAACGTGTTTCCTTTGAGCTTCGAATGCTCCCTTAATTTGCTTCTTGCTCTGACGTGGTGATCACACAGCCAAATATCCGTCTTTCTTGTTCTACGAGAAGTTAAGCCAACACGCCAAGTAATCCATGATTCTCCATCTTTTCCATAAGCAAACTCGTGGTATCAACTTCCCCTTCTCATGTCTACCCATGGTTTCGAATCCAGCTGGTTACGTGTGCTATATCCTACCACTCCCAGAGCTCCATATACGTCTCTGCGTCCACCTCCAGGCTCATTCTAATTCCCCCTGCAACTGTCTGGCCCACCCGTTCCATCCTCTCACTTTCCCTCTCTCGTTATCTGCCTACCTAACCCCCCCCCCCCCCTCTCTCTCTCTCTCCCCCCTCTCTCTCTCTCTCCCCCTCTCTCTCTCTCTCTCTCTCTCTCTCTTCCTCTCTCTCTCTCTCTCTCCCCGTAGGTGCACACCTTTCCCGAACACGACAGAGAGCCTTATCAGTCGCATCTCTCCATAATTTGACTCAGTGTGGGTGCACCTCGATCGTTAACCATTACGATGGCTGACAAAGGGCTAAATTGCCGCGCCCCCGGGACAAACTTGCTGTTGTGCGTGTCACTTGAGTTCCTGTGTATGTGTTTGTGTGTGTGTGTGTATGTGTGTGTGTTATGTGTGTGTGTGTGTGTGTGTATGTGTGTTGTGTGTGTGTGTGTGTGTGTGTGTTATATATGCTTTTCATTATCAATGCAGTAACATTGGTAGTGACATACTGAAAGCACACTGTATTAAACTATTTCTGTCTTCTTTTAATATACATGGCGCTGATTAAGTGCGATTATCAGGATGGGTCGTTTGTGAAAAAAAAAAAGTTCAACTATAGCAGTGAGTGAAAAAAATAACGCCGCCCAATGGTATACATTTTTATGAATGACCCAGATTTGCGGTATTATTCAAAACCACCATAAGCATGATGAAGAGATGGTTGTTCTTTAAAAAGAAAAAAAAAAACCTACATACGTACTGAATATTCTCCTGATTTTGGAATGCAAATGCACGTTTGAAAGTGATGTCAAATGCTATGAATCATTCCTTTGTACTAATAGAAATGTAAATAAACAAAACCATAGTGTATGCCATTGTTGAATATCTCCACAGATCCCCACAGCTTAATGGAAATGAATAAATTTTACACGTGGCACAAATGTTATCAAACTCTGAGTTTTTTGGGGGTTTTTTTCCTCTTTTTTTTTGTATATTGTATAAGTCATAATGTTTCATGTATAGTAGCCGACAGTGTTAGATGCTTTTTAGCGCTTCTGACCGAAAAGAAAAGAAGTTTATATTACTTGATTCGGTATATATATATATATATATATATATATATATATATATATATATATATATATATATATATATATATATATATATATAATCCAGGAACTCTTATCCTGGGATCCTGGAGTTTGAACGCTGAGGAACACCTTAGACGAAGGGACAAGACGACTCCTTCGAAGTGATAAGTTCTCGAGACGAGACTGTCTCCTCCTTCGTCAAATGACGACGATGCAGCCTCTCCAGATGGTGACTCCTCACTCGCACAGTAACCTCAAGCAGGCGGGTTCCAGCAGCAGCTGTGTATATATAGGTTCGCTGCAGCTGTATACGTTGCAGCTGTGTACGTTGCAGCTGTATACGTTGCAGCTGTATACGTTGCAGCTGTGTACGTTGCAGCTGTGTACGTTGCAGCTGTATACGTTGCAGCTGTATACGTTGCAGCTGTATACGTTGCAGCTGTACGTTACAGCTGTTCAGAATGCGAACAGGTGATGGCTGTGTGATACTTTTTGTAACTCCGGTAAATTGTCCAAGAATGGCAGATGCAGTACGCACACAAGAGATGACAACTTCCAGGTACAGTCTTCATTATGTGTGAGGCTGTATGTCCAGCTCCCACATCCGTATGACTGGGCCATTTGAGATGATATTCTGTGGCTGCTATCACGGCTCGCAAGGACTCTCAGAATGCTGGTGCACTAGGATTCGAAGAAGTATTTCAAGAATATGTAGAGAGGAAAAAAAAACATTGTCTATGTAATAAGAAGGAAGATAAAAAGAACTGTCAGCCCAATCAGTCATGATGATACAAGACCCGAATTCATTTGACGTGAATGTCAAAGAGGCGGGCGAAAGGTTTACAGACCTCCTTACGTAAGGTCCAGATCTGCTGGAATGAAATAGATCACCCTAACCTGTACCTGGCTCCATTGAGCATGCGATACAAGGCTGAATAACCCGATAACCTCTGGTGTTGTTATGTCCTATAGTACTACAACATCCAATAGATGTTCAGACCTGACGTAGAATATTCTAATTGTTGTTGCTTAAAATTTTATGTCTTTTCCTCACTCGATCGTGTAAGAATATGTAATTGTCAAATGAGTGACATGAAGAATCTCGTTTGTGTCATGTGATACTCATATACATTCAAAGAATATCCATTTCACGTCGCTTAATCATCGTCAAAATGTTTTTTTTTCATGTTTTTTTTATTTTTTTTTCTAATCTCTTGTAGTTGTAAATTGGGCCGACATCACCGCGGATGGTTTCGTAATGTAAACACGGCGGTAATGGGAGAGACTTTTCATAGTGCAGATGGTTCGCTAATGAAAAGTCTCCTGTATCAGAATGGGACGATTACCCCATGGTTCCCATGCTCTTTTCAGTGTGATAAAAAGGGGGTTGAGCAGTGGTGCCCGTTTCTCTTTCTCTCTGTCTATCTATCTATCTATCTATCTCTCGTGTGCGTGTGTTTTGAGGGGTGATAGAGGATGTCCGGGCCAGGGGTGTTTGCCTTGATATTACGTAATAGATACTTGAAGGAAAGAGAGGTCGTATGTGTGGCATTTATGGACCTGGAGACAGCGTGTGATAGTGCTGACTGATGTATCGTGGTGGATGTGCCACCACATACAAAGAGTGTGACGTGTGCGCGAATATGAAGGAAGGAGGGTGATTGGTTCCAAGTTAAAGGTATGTCTTCGTCCAAAGTGTGTGTGTGTGTGATGTCGCCATGGCTACTTGATCTGTTTAGGGATTGGATGGTTTGGGAAGTAAATGCACGATATAGAGAGAAAGGCCAGCTTACAGTATCCTCAGTGTAGTGGGACCTGGGAGGTGAGTTAGTTTCTATTTGCAATGGACGCGCCTCTGATGGTGGATGGCAGCAGTAGCTTTTGTGCGAGTGTAGGAGAGTGTGTCAAAGAAAGAATTTTAGATTTAATGGGAATGAAAGTATGGTAATGAGTTTTTTTTTTTTTTCATGCTGGCGAGACAGGTAGGTTTGTGTTCGAGTTTAAAGAACATAGAGGGCTTCAGGTACCTTCGACTGGATATGGCAGCGAATGGAACTATGATAGCTGGAGCGAGTCGTTGGATGGGATAGAGGCAAAGATCCGAGGTGCATTGAGGAGTATTGCAGAAGGAGAGGTCACAGCCTTATGAGGACAAAGGAAAGACGGGTATGTTTGTTTGGCAGAGAGTGGTCCCCATGGTGATGCATCGGTAAGGATCGTGAAAGCTCGAGGGACAGAAGAAAGAGAAAGGGATGGGGTCGTGTTGAAATACGAGATACCCGAGATCCGTGTGTGGAATGAGGAGTAGGGTTGATCTGTGAGGAATAAGGGATGAAGAGACGTGTGTGAGGGTAAGCGAAGAATGGTTGAGAAAGCCGACCACAAGGTGTGCTGAAATGGTTCGATCTTAAGATGATGAGTCAAAAGAGAATGATTTAAGAGGATGTGTATATGGGATAGGTGTGAGGAGCGAGGGAGATTGGAAGATGGAGGCGGAAAGTGAAGGATGGAATGAATGACGAAAAGAGACATGCATTTCATAGAACGTATGGGAGCGGTGTGGTATATAGGGGGCGACGCACTGTTAATGGAAAGAACCAAAGGATATCAGGTGGTTAGAGGAAATACATATATGGACCCCAAATATATATATATGTCTTGCTATCTGACACTTCGCTAATGACATGCAAACGCTGAGGTCCCAAGATTTTGTAATTACCATCGTCATCATCATCAAACAGCGAATATTTATTTGGAAATCCCACCAAGGCCATGCCACAAAGTGCTTTCCTTTTGCACATTCCTGAAAAATATAAGACAATGTGAAATCGTTCCCAGAACCGTGGCTGCCGCAGTGAACGCTTTGATTCCAGTAAGAATCTGGAGGTAGAGAGAGAGAGAGAGAGAGAGAGAGAGAGAGAGAGAGAGAGAGAGAGAGAGAGAGAGAGAGTTTCGCCCTAATTGAGGATCCGCCAGTCCAGTGGGGGGGGGTGTCATCCCGTTATTGATCCCCCAATAATGGCAGGATGATATACACTAGGCCATAAATGTAGACAAAATAAAACAAAAAAAGAAAAAAAACTTCCTCCTCCTCCTCCTCCACCACCTCCTCCTCCACCTCCTCCTCCTCCTCCTCCTCCTCCTCCTCCTCCCATTGCAATACACTTGAACTTGTCTCTCGAGTAAAGTCTTTAAAAAAAAAAAAGATGGCCTTTGTGTCTAGTCATGCTTAAGGGTCAGAGCTTCATTGCCTGATCAGAGTGCCATCGACGCTATATGAGTACCCTGCTGAGGAGGTGAGTCTCGTGGAGCAAGGGGGGGAGCAGCATACGGGTGGTTTTCTGAACTGAACTTTCTTGGAGCAGTTTTTTCTTCTTCTTTTTTTTCCACAGGTCGATTCTTTTTTTTTTTTTTTATTTACGATTCAGTTTTTCGAAAGTCTTTTTTTTATTTTATTTTTATCTTACTTTGTCGCTGTCTCCCGCGTTAGCGAGGTAGCGCAAGGAAACAGACGAAAGAATGGCCCAACCCACCCACATACACATGTATATACATAGATGTGTATGTAAGTGAATATATATATATATATATATATATATATATATATATATATATATATATATATATATATATATATATATATATATACACAAGCCGGGGAAATGAATCAGAATTGTGAACCTGAATCCTTTCCGGGTTAGAATGAATCATAGTTTCGTATAATGTTGTGTTATTCCAGTTCCTGCCTGGGAAAACCAGTGGACCACCATTTGCACTGACGAGAAAAGTTAATTATTCATAAAAAAAAAAAAGTGTGCTGGTGTGTGTTTGTCTGTCTGTCTGTGTCTATGTGTTTGTGTGTGTGTGTCTGTCTGTCTGTCAGTCTATCTGTCTGTCTCTCTGTATGTCTGTCTGCCTCTGTGTGTGTGTGTGTGTGTGTGTGTGTGTGTGTGTGTGTGTGTGTGTGTGTGTCTGTCTGTCTGCGTTGGTCTGTAACTTTCTTGCATTTGTCATTTTTTTCAACATCATAAAACATTTTGGTTGTGGAAGAACACAATTCTTCACATGAAAGCATCTCTGTCTTCAAGTAATCTTAGGGTCGCGTCTTGTTCTCGTTTGTTGCAGCGAAGAAAATGATGATACAATAACGACATTATTTGAAACATGATTTGCGCGTTTTAAACAATGTCTGCGTTTTTGAAACACATCAGTTGTATTGTTTTAAACATGATTACGTTTATGAAGCATATTCATTACGTGTTTCAGACATAATAGAAAAGTTTTTAAAACATTAATTATGTGTTTTAAACTCTGAATGCGTTTTTTAAACTTTAATTTCGTGTTTTGAACTCAGATAACGTGCGGTTTTTGAAACACGTTAATCATGTGTTTTCAACATGTTTACTTCATTTTTTTTAAACACGTTCATTACGTGTTTTAAATACAGTGATAACGTTTTTTAGGAGCATTAATCACCTGTCTTTAAACGCATCTGCGTTTTCTGAGGCGCCACCACTCGACTTTTTGAAACATCATCAGCTAAAAAAAAGAAAAAAAAAAAGAAAAAAAAAGTCCCGTCTCTTTTATGAACTTTAAAAAAAGTTTTGAGCGGAATCAACGTTGGCATAAACTTGGTCAACACAGAAAGTTGAAAAGAAATCTTGGCTATCGAAATTAATCCACGAGTTTAGAATAAACAGTTAACGCGGGGGGGGGGGGGGGGGGGGGGGGGGGGGGGGGGGGGGGGGGGGGGGGGGGGGGGGGGGGGGGGGTTGAAAGGCGCCCCCTCTCCGGGATCAGTTAGAACTAGATGCCAGCGTTGGGTAGCCAGTTTGAGGCGATGCAGATGATGGTAAGCTACCGGTAAGTTTGGTTTTTCTTTTTGTTTGTTTTTTCGTCTTTTATCTATAACAAAGATGTCCTTTTTGGCGCTCTATAGGGTGAGAAGGGGGAGAGGGGAGGAGGGGGAACTTGTTTAGCGTTCATCGACATGTTCAGTTTGTGTGTGTGTGAGAGAGAGAGAGAGAGAGAGAGAGAGAGAGAGAGAGAGAGAGAGAGAGAGAGAGAGAGAGAGAGAGAGAGAGAGAGCGATTAGAGGCATGGGGAAAGGTGAGGTGCGGTGAGGTGAGGTGAGGTGAGGTGAGGTGAGGTGAGGTGAGGTGGGGTGAGGTGAGGTGCGGTGAGGTGCGGTGAGGTGAGGTGAGGTGCGGTGAGGTGCGGTGAGGTGAGGTGAGGTGCGGTGAGGTGAGGTGAGGTGAGGTGAGGTGAGGTGAGGTGCGGTGAGGTGAGGTGGGGTGAGGTGCGGTGAGGTGCGGTGAGGTGAGGTGCGGTGAGGTGCGGTGAGGTGAGGTGAGGTGAGGTGCGGTGAGGTGCGGTGAGGTGCGGTGCGGTGAGGTGCGGTGAGGTGCGGTGAGGTGAGGTGAGGTGAGGTAAGGTGAGGTGAGGTGAGGTGCGGTGGGGTGAGGTGAGGTGAGGTGAGGTGCGGTGGGGTGAGGTGAGGTGCGGTGGGGTGAGGTGAGGTGAGGTGCGGTGAGGTGAGGAGGGAATATATCATGCCTGGATAAAGCGGAGGATTTGTTGAGAGGAGAACCGCTTGAATACTTGAACGTGTGCCCGAGTAATTAGTGCCGCGTGTCCCGGGCGAGTGTAGACACAAGATAAGCAACGCATATACGTCTTCATCCCTTAATTACCTTGCGAGTAACGGCGAGGAAAGCTCTGCGTTAATTATCATTACTACATCATTGTTTCACGGCTCTAGCCCTCCCCTTCTTTTCCACCACCCACGACCCACGCCGCCCCACCCCGACCCCGTCGCAGAAGCAATACGTCTTCGGCTGGGGGACGAAGGCAGTGCCTGATGGTGTGTGTGTGTGTGTGTGTGTGTGTGTGTGTGTGTGTGTGTGTGTGTGTGTGTGTGTGTGTTCGCTAATGAAAACATATATCAAGTTTACCCCTTGATCTCTCTCTCTCTCTCTCTCTCTCTCTCTCTCTCTCTCTCTCTCTCTCTCTCTCTCTCTCCCTCCGTCAGTCCTCGGATCACCGCCGTTTCCTTGCGCTTGAATCGTATACGATCACTTTCTTTTCTTTTTTTCCGTCAAGGTTAAACGACACGCTTCTCTGGGGGTTTTGTCTTGGTCGTGAGCTGGGCATATCCATCACCACGACTGAGGCAGACGGTCCTGCCGTGAAGGGAGGAGGAGGAGGAGGAGAAGGAGGGCTGAGGGGAGAGAGGGAGGAGGGCGGAGGGCGAGGAGGAGGAGGGACTATGATCGTGACGTTCTCGTGTCCCAGCAGGAGAATAACGCCGGAAGGCTGAGGGTGAGGTGAGGGAGGCGGGCGAGGCAAGCTATGACACCCCCAGAGAGAGAGAAAGTCTATGTGTGTCGGCCAGGGAACACCTCCCTCTCACAGGATGGTCCTCTCCCCCTCCTGATATCCATCTTTCATCTCCCTAAGCAAAGATTGCTTCCATCCGTTCCCCTGGCGACTCCCAAGGTCCTCCTTCAAACCCCGGCCTCATTAAGCACCTTTAACTACACTCTCCTCCCTCTCTCTCTCTCTCTCTCTCTCTCTCTCTCTCTCTCTCTCTCTCTCTCTCTCTCTCTCTATCCTTATCCTCCCTCCCTCCACATCCCTACGCCACCCCCCCACCGTCGTGCCTGGTTTTCCCCAGTCCCTTTAAATCCCCACCACCATGATCTATACACACGGACCCAATTCTTTGCGTGAAACCCAAGTGTGGTGGTGTGGGGGGACATTATTACGTAGGTATTTCTCTCTCTCTCTCTCTCTCTCTCTCTCTCTCTCTCTCTCTCTCTCTCTCTCTCTCTCTCTCTCTCTCTCTCTGGCTTGGACCTTTGGGTGGGGTGGGGTGGGGTGGGGGGATGTCGGGTTCTCTGTGTGGTCTGTGTATCTGCATAACTGTGCAATTCCCACCTTGTCTTAAGGGGATAAGTCTGTTTGAGCCCATTTTATTCTGCACTCGATGATAAGACAAGGACTTTATCTTAAGATAACAACCAGAGACCACGGGGGTGTATGTGATGTGGCTGAAATTCGACGGCTTGGGGTGTCCCCAGATCGAGATGAAATCAGAGTCAAATTCATCGACATTGTTAGGTTTTGTATCGTGTATTTCCATAACGTTTACATTTCGCGAAAAACGTTTCTCATAATCCACTGACATAGTGTTTACAGTTCGCGAAAAACGTTTCACATGATGTACCGACATATTGTTTACAGTTTGCCAAAAACGTTCCTCATAATCCACTAACATAACGTTTACATTTCGCCAAAAACGTTCCTCATAACCCACTGACATAATGTTTACAGTTAGTCCAAAATGTTTCTCATGATCGACTCACATAACTTTACAGTTCGCGAAAAGCGTTTCACATAATCCACTAACATAACGTTTACATTTCTTGAAAAACTTTCCGCATAATCTACTACCATAACGTTTACAGTTCGCGAAAAACGTATCACATAATCCACTACCATAACGTTTACAGTTCGCGAAAAACGTATCACATAATCCACTACCATAACGTTTACAGTTCGCGAAAAAAAAACGTTTCACGTAATCCACCGAGACAGTAACTCACGCCCAGTGTTTTCGTCCCTTTATGTTACCAAGTTTCTCGCGATGGTAGATCATACACACTGTGTCTTTTGCATTCTGCACAGCGTCCAACTGCAATAGCTTTGAACTCTTCTGGGGGGCTCGTTTGTTATGTCTTTTGTGTGTGTGTGTGTGTGTGTGTGTGTGTGTGCTTTTCCACTGTGTTAGTTTCCGTGGATTATTTTTGTCTTCCTCTTCGTTGTTTTCCCCCTGCGTGTCCTCGTACAGGAGTTACAGGTGCTGCTCTGTTCATGAAAGTTTCATCCAAATACAGATGTTACAGCTGCCCCTCCTTTACTCCGGGCTGTGTGTGTGTGTGTGTGTGTGTGTGTGCTTGAATATATATATAGTATCAAATTTTAGGCAGATGGTCCCCTTTACTACACAAAGCTGGATTTGCTTAACGTAGTTTTATAACTAGGCTTCACTGGTCCGCCACGATATTCTCTCTCTCTCTCTCTCTCTCTCTCTCTCTCTCTCTCTCTCTCTCTCTCTCTCTCTCTCTCTCTCTCTCTCTCTCTCAGAAGACTCTGCTGTGATTTAATTCTGTGATGTATCCAGCTATTGACCTTAACTTGAAATGACACTGGCTGAATACACTGACTCTACCACTCGGGATAATTACCTTAACGAAGTAATCATCTTAATTACCCTTGACCGTGAACAAGCTTAGGTCAAGGTCCTAAGAGCCTTCTCCTCTCTTTATATGGTCACTGATGACCCCCCCTTGATAATTTCGATAATTTCGACGTTGAAATGTAATGAAATAATCACAGACCTGTGCTACAAAGCTCCTGAGCGGGAGCTGGGTAATGTGCGCCCCTTTGGGCGCCTTTACGGGGTGGAATGAACCTCGCCGAACGCTCTACCCTCCTCCTCCTCCTCCTCCTCCTCCTGCCGTAGGTGTTATAGGCCCTTCCGCAGCTGCGATCTCACCACTCGTGGTGTGTTGATACTTGAAGGTGGAGTCCAGCGACGAGGTAGCGTCAGGAACAAACGAAAGAAAGGCCTTATTTACTCACGTCTGTTCTTAAGCTGTCATGTGCCGTGCATCCAATGCCACAGCCCCCTTTCCAAGCTGCTTCAGATGCCTTGGTTCATTCTACTGACTTGCACACTGCCCCCTGTATATACCACATCGCCCCAGTTCAGTCTGTCCCGTGTACGCCTTTCACCCTCTTGCATGTTCAGGCCCCCGAGAACACAAAATCTTTTTCACTCCATACTTCCATCACCAATTAGTCTGCCCCGTTCTCCTTGTCCCCTCCGGTTCTGACATATACATATGTGTTCTTCGTCAGCCTTTCCTCATTCATTCCCTCCATACGTCCAAATCATTTCAGCACACCCTCTTCAGCTCTCTCAACCACACTGTTCTTATTACCACACATCTCCCTCACTCTTTTATTTACTTACTCGATTAAGCCACCTCACACCACATATTGTCAAATATCTCATTTCCAACACATCCACCCTCCCTTAGATAGATAGATAGATAGATAGATACACAGATGCATCGAATAGCCTTGTGGAGACATCTTTCAGTTCACATACGTAGTAAAAACCAGACGGCTAAGGAGCCATTGCAACCACGTAATGGGTAGTTCCCTAACAACACTGCAGAATGTAGCTCGAGTGTGGGGTTTTCCCAGCCAAAGTGTATCCTCTGTTGTATCAGGTACATTATGGCCGGTTTCATTGCCGCTGTTGTACTGTTTGGGTCCAAAGTCCTGTTATATATTTTTTTTTTCCTATTTGCCGTTGCCGTGCTTGCAGTATTTCTCTCTCTCTCTCTCTCTCTCTCTCTCTCTCTCTCTCTCTCTCTCTCTCTCTCTCTCTCTCTCTCTCTCTCTCTCTCTCTCTCTGTCAGGGCAGCACGGTGTGATTTTTGGACGCGTTCGCACGAACGCCTGAACGTAGTGGTACGATCCCTTGAGCGCGGTAGTACGATCACTGAGCGTGGCTGAACGAGCCCTGAGCACGTCGGTGTGTGTATATGTATGTGGATATACTGTGAGGAAAAGGTAAAGAATCCAGAGCGCTTTCGTGTATTACCTTACCTAAAGAGTACTAGTGACCGAGTGAGAGAGACTAGATGCAAGTACTGGTTATGTATAAAGTACCGACGGACACTTGCCTAAGGGTCATGTCACCTTGGGATCATGGAGAGGCGGGATCGGTACAGTCGGGCGTCTACATGACCCAGCATCTACCTAGCGCTCGGGATTCTCGTGTCTCCTAGCGCTGAATTTATGAAGTCATTCCTTTTGTGTGTGTGTGTGTGTGATATTCTGCATCATACATAGAAGTAGCAACTTTGATAAGGTTGTGTCACTGGGAGTATAGTCTTAATAAAAGAAAAACAAAAACATCCCAGAGGAGTACGCATGTCCCTGCTACTGGGGAGCAGCGCAGTCTTGGGGAAGAGATCGTGAGTAATACCCTCCACTTTGGTAAATATATCCCCAACTGAACAATCATGGGCAGTATACTGTCGTAGTATATCGTGCATTGTTGTGTGTGTGTGGCATATGGTATATCGAAGAACTCGTCTACCGAGACGCGTTGTATAAAGCTCTCACACAGCCTATGGCGGAGGTGTTGGGGTACTTCACATTAATTATGAGGTCATTTGCATCTAGATGAGAATATCAAGTATTGCTTCCCTAAAAGAACGGGTTTTTTTTTTCGTTTTTTTTTCCTTTTAAGCTTAAAGAAAAGGCTTTTTCTTTCACCGATTTTTTTTTTCTACTGATGTATATAGTCTTTGACTCGTCTGAGACCCTATGTAGATCTAGATTGGAATCTTCTTTTATTCTTCAGTCAAACCCAACTTTTAAACTTGCCTTCAAAGTTACACTCCACACCCCACCCCACCTCTCTCTCTCTCTCTCTCTCTCTCTCTCTCTCTCTCTCTCTCTCTCTCTCTCTCTCTCTCTCTCTCCGTCAAAGGCCAGACAAGGCTTAACGAAGTCAGAATGATCCCTCAGGATTCATGGAGCCATAAACTGAGGTTAGAGTATTTACTGAACTTGTTAACCTCAGAAGTTCTCTCAATGAGGTTATGGGGGAGGGTGGGGGCAAGTTAGTCCAGGATACTTGTAAATGAGTTACTCTTTTTTGAGCCCTACTCTCCCTTCACCCCCTCCCTCCCTCCCTGCAGTTACATACTCGTCCTTCACCCTCCCTCCCTCCCTCCCTGCAGTTACATACTCGTCCTTCACCCTCCCTCCCTCCCTCCCTGCAGTTACATACTCGTCCTTCACCCTCCCTCCCTCCCTGCAGTTACATACTCGTCCTTCACCCTCCTTCCCTGCAGTTACATATTCTCCCTTCACCCATCCCTGTGTTCGCCACCAGCCCAGCGCACGTTCTCCACTGACCACACTCGCTCCACCTCCTCCACTCACCACACTCTCCCTCCTTTCCCTCCACTCACCCCTCTCCCTGCACTCCCTCCACTCACCCTTCTCCCTGCACTCCCTCCACTCACCCTTCTCCCTGCACTCCCTCCGCTCACCCTTCTCTCTGCATCTCCTCCCTCCTACGTGTGTGTGTGTCTCTCTCTCTCTCCATCTCGTCGACAGGATTGGTGCCAATAAGTACCACCCATTAGCAGGATTTTCATTAAATCCCCGGAGGATTTTCGTCAGGATTTGATCGGGATTTTGGTAATGCCTGAGCTCTGGTAATCCCGTCTAAAAGTCCCTCCATTGGCGTGTCAAGAATTACAGTAGCCGAGCTAATTAGCGACCCTTCCTGACCGTGGAGAAACACACTTACCTCACCCTCTGCTATGATTGGGAATACCCGTTTAATGGAGGGTGCTCTGTGCGGATGTGTGTGTGTGTGTGTGTGTGTGTGTGTGTGTGTGTGTGTGTGTGTGTATGTGTGTGTGTGGGTGTGTGTATCTACACTCTTGCGCATGTGTCATGTCTCTGTATCTGTCCGTGTTTACTTGTTTGTATGTGGGGGGGATGGGGGGAATTACGTATTTTATAAGTGCCCAATCGCCCATTTGTTCTTGTCTATGTATCTGTCGTGTGTTTACTTGTTTGTATGTTGGGGGAATTACCTGTTTGGAAGTGCCTAATTACCCATTTGTTCTGTAAAGGGAAGGATATATATTTTTATTTCACGTGTGAGGCCCCGTTTGTGTGTGTGTGTGTGTGTGTGTGTGTGTGTGTGTGTGTGTGTGTGTGTGTGTGTGTGTGTGTAATTAACGTATTTGTACCATGCAGGAAGGTGCTGTGCACACTCGTCTGTGTGTGTGTGTGTGTGTGTGTGTGTGTGTGTGTGTGTTCGGTTTATGGACTGTATGTGGATATAGTATCCTTAGACCTCCAGTTACCATGAAACAACGCCACTACCACCACCACTACACCACCACACCATCACCACCATCACCATCACCATCACCATCTTCTCCCCCAGACCAGCGCCGCCACACAGGCAGGGGAGCAGTAGCAGAGGTGGGGAGTAGCGGCAAGTAGCGGGTCGTGTCAGGAACAAACATCATACAACTGATGAAGAGTGTTGGTGCAAAATGGTAGGGGGTGGGGGCGAGTGGCTCGAGAACGCTGGACGAGGAGGGAGGAGGGCAAGCGAGGGTTCCCTCAGCCGTGATGGAGAGGAAGAGAGAGAGAGAGAGAGAGAGAGAGAGAGAGAGAGAGAGAGAGAGAGAGAGAGAGAGTGAGTGAGTAAGTGGGAGGGAGGGGTTCGTGATGGATAAAGGCTAATTATCACGATGAGAGGGAAGGAGGAGTGTTGAGGGAAGTGACGTGTGTGTGTGTGTGTGTGTGAGAGAGAGAGAGAGAGAGAGAGAGAGAGAGAGAGAGAGAGAGAGAGAAGGGGGGGGGGGGGGGGGAAGAGTATAAAGGGGAAGGGCGTTGCTTGGAGGAGGAGGAAGTGTGTGTGTGTGTGTGTGTACGGGGGAGTGGAGGAGAACCAGCGGAGGGAGGGAGGGACGGCAGGCAGGAGGAAGGACGTGGTGCAGTGGCTGAGGGAAAAGGGAGAGAGAGAGAGAGAGAGAGAGAGAGAGAGAGAGAGAGAGGACAAAACGGATAGACAAAAAAAAACCGGGAAGATTGTGGGGGTGGGAGAGGGAGGAGTGTTGAGTCTCCACGAGACATTAAACGGTCGTGTCTTCCGTAATGGTTTTAATGCTTTTAGTTTTTCATCCCCCGACACCTGGAGGCCATTTAACCCGACACTTCCGTTGGCCATTTAACCCCACGCTTCCGTTGGCCATTTAACCCAACACTTCCGTTGGCCATTTAACCCGACCACTTCGGCTGGCCATTTAACCCGACACTTCCGTTGGCCATTTAACCCGACCACTTCAGTTGGCCGTTTAGCGCAGGGGACGCTTGAGTGACGGCGATAAATGGTCGTATGTTCATTTCCCTCCATTAATGGAGATGAATCTGAATTATTATACTGTATATATGACGATTAATTAACGACCGTGTATTTGCTATAACTATAAATCATTTCGTATTTTGCATTCCACACACACACACACACACACACACACACACACACACATATATATATATATATATATATATATATATATATATATATATATATATATATATATATATATATATACAGACAAACGTGAACGACATGGCACAAGGGAAAACTATTCCCCAGTCATACATATTCAGAGACGTATATAGATAGATAGATACGTAAATAGATTGATTGACATAAATGAGTAAGTTGATCACTAGATAGACTGATAGAAGGATAGCCAGGTATTCATATGTGTGTATATGTGTACACAAACACATCCACATTCCACATACAATTCAGTAAAAGACTACAGTCAGGTGTGTGTCGTAGTGGATACATGAAACACATCCTTACAGGATAACTAATAACTAAAATTTACGAGAACAATTACTCAGTGTAGAAAAAAAAATGAATGAAGTTTATTCAAATATTCGTACATGTCCTCCATAAGTTCACGAACAGCGTAAAAGGGTTTGTGTTATGTGTGTCACTGCAGTGTTTCTCTCCCAGAGTGGGACACGGCAGATTCATGTGGGCTCAGCTGTTGTTTGATCCTACAAGAGACGCGAACGCTCCAATGGATTGAGAGACAGACGTTATGGACGTACATGACGCCGTGTGCTGATGGCAAGGTCTAACAACATGATGTCTGGATTTGGTCTTAGGTTTCATCGTAAGGCGAGAGCAGGACCAATTGCGACCAGTTACGACCAATAATTATTACAATTATTATTGTTATTATTATTATTATTATTATTATTATTATTATTATTATTATTATTGTTTATCATCATCATCATCATCATCATCATCATCATCATATTTTTGCATCCTGGGGCCTTTGTAAGGGCCTCTCACAGTTTGAGAACTGCACTCCAACCAGTAGCAGGGTAAGGCGGACTCCCATTGAGACGAGAAGATCCTGGAAGACATTGTAAATCTTTCCCGGCCACTGACGATGGATAAAGCCTCCCTCGTCCAAGGCGGTATTTCGCTTCTGCGGTGTTACGGTTTGCAGGGTTTCGAGCCCAGGCAGCGCCCATTATGAGTGCATCTGTATCTCTACCACCTCACACGAGACGTGCATCTGTTTCTCCACCACCTCACACGAGACGTGCATCTGTTTCTCCACCACCTCACACGAGACGTGCATCTGTTTCTCCACCACCTCACACGAGACGTGCATCTGCTTCTCCACCACCTCACACGAGACGTGCATCTGTATCTCTACCACCTCACACGAGACGTGCATCTGCTTCTCCACCACCTCACACGAGACGTGCATCTGCTTCTCCACCACCTCACACGAGACGTGCATCTGCTTCTCCACCACCTCACACGAGACGTGATTTACGTAGACTGGTGGAAGAAGCGAGTCAACACGGGTCAGAGCCAACCCACGTCAGTCAGTCAGTCTTGTACGCTCTCGGTCCTCTCCACGCCACACCATCGTCTTTGACAGTGGTCGGAGGGACGGTGGTGATGTTTTGGTTTTGATCGCCTCGGTTCCCCGAGAAATATTATCTTTTATTTCTTTATTTTGACCTCAGCTCCGCTGGTGGTGGGTGCTTTGGATTTTTATCCTTTTTTTTTTTTGAAGTCATCTGAATTTGAAAGAAAAAAAAGATACTACAATAACGTAATGAGGTGTTTTGTACGTTCGTCTGGCCACGTGGAATGCTCCCCCCCCCAAAAAAAAAAGAGATGAAATCATTTTTTTTCTGTTTATCTTGAGTAGGTCGTTGGCGGAGGAGGAGTGAATGAATGATTGATGCCCGCTGGGAGCTTTTGACCTGGTCGGGGAGAGAGAGAGAGAGAGAGAGAGAGAGAGAGAGAGAGAGAGAGAGAGAGAGAGAGAATCAGTCTTAGTTTTTTTCAGATGAGAAACGTTTGGGTGAAAAGTGGATGGCGGGAACTCAAGGTGAGATAGAGCTTGGCGCTTACAGTCGGGGGAGATAGAAACTTGGGGAAATAGATATAGCACCGGGAGGTTAGAGAGGCATACGAAGATAACACGATAAGAAAAAAAAGGTCATAGGAAGAGGAGGATGAAGGAAAAGATCAATAAGCGCCCTTAGTATTTTTCTTTTTTTCTCTCTCCCGAAGCTCAAGCTTAGTCCACCAGCTCTTTAAGAGTAAGACTTAATTTACAAGTTCTTAAGGATAAGTTTAATCTACTAGCTCTTAGAACTAAGTCTTAATCTAGCAAGTTCTTGAAAAATAAGTCTTAATCTAACAAGCTCCTTAAAGATAAGTCTATTATAATCTATCAGGCTATTTAAAGAATAAGTCTTTATCTAACAAAAGCTCTTTTAAAAGGCTTTTTTTTCTTTTTCTTCCTTTTTTTTTTTTTTTTTTTTTTTTTTACCCCTCTCGAACTTTACAGTCTTCTCGCAAGTGAGTCTTTTGATCAAACTTCTCATCATTTTCATGAGATCCCTGCTCCTCCTCCTGCTGCGCCTCCTCCTGCTGCTGCGCCTCCTCCTGCTGCTGCGCCTCCTCCTGCTGCTGTTATTGGACGAACTTTCATTCCTCCTTGCTTTGGTCCAGGTCGCTGGCAGTCACAAACTGTTCGCACACCTCATCTTCCCTGGGAAAGTAAAAGGGGGAAAGAAAAAAAATAATTGTTAGATCCGGTAAAGCCCTATACCTAGTTCAAGGGCTGGAAATAAAGTAATTATTTTTGATATTCCGGGTATGACTGGTAAATAAAGTAATTATTTTTGATATTCCGGGTATGACTGGTAAATAAAGTAATGAAACTGCCGATTTTTATATGATTAAACGAGGAACTAGAACTGACGAATTTGTTCTAAATTAGAAATTAATGCGACAATTTTTTTTTTTCTCTTTTTTTCATGCATTCAGTAGGCGTGAATGAGATTGTTCCAACGACTGATTACAGATGACACTTGTTAGCAATTCATTAACAGGAATATTTGCACTAATTGCAGGCCTTTCACAGACCCACAACTCCATTGGCATTTGTTACTGAAAAAAAAATTTGACATATTTAAAATGTCTGAGGTCAAGGCAAATTATCATTGTCTTTCTCTTTAATTTGCTTTATATTTTTCGCCTTTTTATTTGAGAAGTTCTTGAATATCAGGTGGTGGGTCGTGCATAAGGGTCATACCGTCGTGCTCATTGGTTGTACCGTCGTGCTTAAGGGTCTTACCTTCGTGCTCAAGGGTCGCACAGTCGTGCTTAAGGGTCGTACCGATGTGCTCAAGGGTCGTATCGTCGTGTTCAAGGATCGTACCGTCGTACTCAAGGGTCGTACCAGTACTCTAGGTGTCATACCGTTGTGCTCAAGGGTCGTGCGAATACTCAGGGGTCGTACCGTCGAGCTCAAGGGTCGGACCGTCGTGCTCAGGGGTCGCACCGCCGTGCTCAAGGGTCGTACCGTCGTGCTCATGGGTCATACCGTCGTGCTCAGGGGTCGTACCGTTGTGCTCAATGGGTTGATGATACTAAAGCGGTGTTATTCATCCTAGTCTTACAAGTTGACCTTAAGTCACAACACAGAATCATCATAACTAGCCATTCCGACGAACCAGAGCACAGATCACGAGGAGGAAGTCTTATTGTCCACGTCCTGATGAAGAACAAAGGGTAAAATCAGCCACAAGCACCTTGAACCCATAACTGCGGTCAAGACCTATAACCCAACAGCAAGAATATACAACATGCTGTCGAAACTATAACCTTGATCTAACAAAAGTACAGTTGTAACTTTATTAAATAGACACCGTCCTAGGCTGTCTACATATCTCGAGGCCTAAAGTCTGACCGTGAATTTAGTCTTTTATTAATTGTGACAATCGTGATGGATAATGGCCGCTGAGATCACAGAGATGGAAGCATCAGTCAGGCCTTCTCGCTCCGCCGAAAGAGCCCATCATTTCCCCAGCTCCTTTCGCGGAGCGCAGCCCTTGGAATCTGTAGGAACCCCCCTCCTCCAGAAGAGGGGATGTGGGGGTGTGGAGGTTCCTTGGGTGTTATGATGAATGATTATAACCACATTTCCCCAGCAGTTCTCTCAAGATGTAACCATGGACTCGTTCGTTATCGCAACAGCCACAGCATTTGCCGTCTAGTGTGTGTGTGTGTGTGTGTGTGTGCGCGCGCGCTTTCGCTCGTGGTGCGTTACTGTAACATACGACCATCGGCAGTGATATTTCGGCGTTACGACGGTGTGCGTATGACCGCGGTACGGAAGTCATATGCCATAACCTGATTGCGTTACGTCGAAGAATACGTCCAAATACCTTGGTTACCTTTCTCCATAGAGTATATATATATATATATATATATATATATATATATATATATATATATATATATATATATATATTGACTGAAATATGTAGGTTGACGTGACTGCTCAAAGACATAAGAATCTGTCGTACCATCTCGGATTCCGAAAATCCCAACGGAATATTTTGGCAAAGATTTTGAACCTTCACTAATTTTCAAGTGCGTGAAAGCCTGCTAACAAGTTTCCCCAGCCTCTGTTGACACTCCCAGATGAAAAATACAATAAAAGGAACCATTTAGCGAAGTTTAGCAGGGTCCAGAATCACAAGTTTGTGCCCGGGATCATTAGTAGAATCGAATTATCTCTATGTCTTTTTTTTTCGTGACTCTCGGACACCCTCACATCACGACAGGTATAGCTGTAATGATAACGTCTGGAAGTCGTAGGATCGAAACCCTCCGCTTTAGAGAGAGAAGCTTATGAATCATGCTGATCTTATTGTAAAGCAGTTCGTAATCTACTATTGGTACTCGATTACCTGCCAGATGAGAGAGAGAGAGGTCTTCCGAGAAATGCTTACGACCCAGAGTTGATTGAGGAACAGCGGGAGTTCGTAGAGGTGCAGGTAAGATGTGGGTTTGTACGTGGCAAGAGGACGTGTCACCTCGCATTACCATGTCGTACGAACTATATTTTCTTTTGTGATGTTTTCTTGACCAGGAAACGTTGATTCCTCGTAGTACTTTCGTCTGCACTTCTTTCACCATTGAGGAATGAGGGTTTTGAGGGTTTATATGTATATCGTCTTAGCGTTTGAGTAACTCAAGCCTTGTATTCATCTTTCATTTCATCGAACTTGGGTCGTGTGGTGCCCGTATATGTGAGGAATCATCCACTGCACTATTCTACATTCTGTTAAAATGAAAAAAAATGAAATAGTGGAGGAAAAAAAAATAGAAATGAAAAAAAAAGAGGAAGAGGTCCATTTCGCATGGGTTAAAATCGAATGTTTGCATTTTCCAGGATGGGAAAATTGGATAAAGCAAAGGGTGGGAGGGCAAGGGGGGGAGGGGGGGGGGGAGGGGGGACTGGTGGTCGTCGTTTCATTCTTTTGATCGCAGAGACCCAGAGCCAGTTTCTGCATCTCTCTCTCTCTCTCTCTCTCTCTCTCTCTCTCTCTCTCTCTCTCTCTCTCTCTCTCTCTCTCTCTCTCTCTCCTTCGAAAAGTTTCGCTTGTTACACCAGTAAAGATTTTGCTTCGGAGAACTTCAAGAAGAAGAAGAAGAGGAGGCGGAGGCGGCAGCGGCGTCAGCGTTGGGGGCTTTTGTGAATGCAAAAATTTCCCCGTAAGGGTGGAAATAGCATTGCCTCTTGTTTACGTCTCGGGCGAGTGCCTACAGCGTACCCAGGGAATATCGTAAGGCTAGAGGAATATCGTAAGACGAGGAGAATATCGTGAGACGAGGAGACTATCGTAAGACGAGGAGAACATCGTAAGACGAGGAGAACATCGTAAGACGAGGAGAATATCGTAAGACGAGGAGAATATCGTAAGACGAGGAGAATATCGTAAAGAATTTCGTAAGACTCGAATATTGTAAGACGAAAAATTTCGTAAGACGAAGACTATGGTAAGACGAAGACTATGGTAAGACGAGGAATATCGTAAGACTAAATGAAATATCGTTGCTGTAGAGACAAGGGTTTACGTAGCTGTGTAATTGATCCTCATGTCACTGGTGTGTGTGTGTGTGTGTGTGTGTGTGTGTGTGTGGTGTATTGGTCTTCAAGTCACTGGTGTGTGTATGTTAACCCTTGTGATGAGATCGTCATTAACACAGAATGTAATCTTCCTTAACCCAAACAAAGAAAAAGAAATAGAGTTTTGTTTCAATAACGACTTAAACGTGAATATCTTTCGATTGTATTAAGTACTCTCAAAAAAAAAAAAGGGCCAATAATTCCTACTACTGATGTCCATTGATGGTAGAAACTATGAATATTAGCATTTATGAAGAAGACCATCAATTCCTGTGTCTCATCTTCATAAGCTTTCACACTAGTTAGTGTCGGCATTTGAAGAGTTATTTGGAAACTGGACTCGTCGCTGGCCATTGTGTGCCCTAAACAAACGTGTCATTTATAAAATTAAGGTATTTGATTGTTCGAAAGCCATTTACTGCTAGGTCTTCTCTTGTCAACAAAATATTACAGCCTTTTTTATTTTCGTCGCCAAGAGAAAAATTTAACCTCCCAACTGTCGAGCTTGTAAACGCGCGCTTCATGTTTTCACTCGATGTGTTTTCTAAAACGGCGGGTCGAGGCAACGCGTACGAGAAATTGACACAAGCCAAATTGAGGTAGGCTTCGTAAGTTGTGGCGATGATCAGTTCCCCCCTTGAGTTCACAACGCTTAAACACACATCTATGTTTAATTGAGGTAGACTTTTTAAGTAGTGGATATGATCAATTCCTCCCCTTGAGTTCACAACGCTTTAACACACATATGTGTTTTAGTCACACGTAGCGATTAAGATAATTATTTTTTATAAGGTAATAATTGTTTGTTATATGATCGTAAATGCTCATATATTTTTTTTCTATGTGAATTTCGACGCTATTTTTTTTTTTTTTTTTTTGGCGGGTGTTCACACTGGATTAGTGTAGAAATCTCTTATGGCTATCACGTCCCGGATAGATCTGCAGGAAAGAAGCAAAAAAAAGAATTGATCATTTTCCTCATCATGTTCGCGTCGTCCACGGCTTCCATCACTCGTCGTCTGAACGAAAATATTAGTTTCACTCTCTCTCGCTGAACACTTTCGACTGCAGACTTTTAAAAACAGTGTATATGAAAAATGAGTTTTGATATGATCTCTATAAAAGCAGGATTGTTAGATTTATTTCGTTTTTTTTTTTCATACGTTTACAGTCTTTTCATTGTCCATTTTCTCCTTTTTTAATCATCTTGGTGAGGTGGCGGACATGAGGAGCAGTGAGGACCCATCCTTGCTCCTGTTCCTCCTACAAGCAAGTTGATCAGTCGTGGTATTGGTGGAAACTTCCCATGGTCGAATTACTGTTGTTCTTGTTTTGGCCCGTCACTCACTCACACTTGTTTGCTTTATTGATAATTAAGTGAACCCCCTGTGTTTTCAGAGGATTTTGGACGTGTAAGGTATATATATATATATATATATATATATATATATATATATATATATATATATATGTATATATATATATATATATGTGTGTGTGTGTGTGTGTGTGTCTGGTTCATTGGCAGATAGCGATCATTGTAAATCACCAGTTGGCAATTTCTTCGTAACTGCCAGATGATGTAGCGGTTAGCTCCCGTCCTTCTGTTGATCCTGGTTTTTGCTCTTGATAACCTCCCGGATGAGGGACGGGAGCCCCTCGGATTTGATGGTGTCTCGAGTTATTGATAAGTTTCGAGCACTCGGAGACTCGCTGGGTAAATGGATCGCTAGGAGGAACTTGCCAAGTATGTCTTAATGACCAATTGGAGGCATTTTGGTCTTGGACGGGTTCATAATTGTTATTGTCGGTTGAGGCAGTGGCCGACCCTGACACGATAGGTCGGAGGTCAGGCGGTGCCAGCGCGCGCGCGTGTGTGTGTGTGTGTGTGTGTGTGTGTGTGTGTGTGGGTGTCGCTGTGTACTATAATCATCTTGGGTATTTGGCAGGTCAAACGTCTTTGCAGAACGCGTTAATTAGATCCTTTTGGAACGGCGGTTCGAACCGGTTGAGCGAGAAGGTACGAACCGTTGAACGCAACGGCATGACCCCTTGGGTACGATGGTCCGGCGTTTGACCTAACACCCCCCACCACCTCTTCAGAGGTCATGTTAAAAAGGTCAGGTCGGTATACCCATAGATCTTACCGTCGTTTTCAAGGATCTTACCATCGTGTTCGAGGTGTTAGCAACATTAATGGGACCATTCGAGTCAACAGCTCAACTCCTTTGACATCAAGGTCATGGATCCATCACAACGGCGATTGATTGTCACACAGGAAAGTAGTCCATGAGATCTGTATTGAGGTATCTAGTAAGAGTCGACAACATACATGATCTTACAGCACATAGAAATTTACTTAGGTGCCATTTGCATTCTCGTTGGGGTAATTTGCTTTCAGACTCACCAACTTGTTTCTGTGGTGCTTGTGTGAGTAATTTCTCATTTGTAATCACCTGAGTAATCAGTGAGTAATTGCTCGTATGTCATCACTTAAGTAATCACCGCAGTGATGGATGGAGTTCAGCATTCTTAGGTCCCCATCTTTTGAACATTCTCTTCCGTCAGACACAATTTTAGATTTGTGTACTGCGTGGTCATCTGTGTGTGTGTTTTTATGTGTAGGTAATAGTAAGGGGGAAGAATTGTACACTCGTGGAGCTTTGTATGTTGAAATTTGTTTATCTATACTGAGACTTGGCCATTGGGCAGGGCGGGCGGATAGCAGATAAAACAAGATACGAATCAGATATGGATATGGTGTCCATTCAAGTTTTGTAGAAAATGGGATCCAGATATCGTAAATAAGACGACTTCATAATGAAACTTAAATACGATGATTAGCTGGACTTTAGTGCTGCTCTGTCGATAAGAAATGTGAGGCTTAGAAACTCTGTCGTATCTCATTCAGAATATTCATTCATTGTTATACATCAAATTGAATCATGTATTCCCGTTTTTTTTTTTTCTTTTACACAAATATTAGATATTCGAATATGTTTTACAGAGAAACAAGAAAAAATGTCGTTGCAACTCGTATCGGACGATGGGAATATAGAAATGTCTGGGAACTTCGTTATGGAGAGTTCGGAAGGGGGCGAAGCTTTCCTATCTTTGTATTCACTGCCAGATGCGAAGATCGGGCATAACAGTGCATGAAAACGCCCAAGTAAAAATACCAGAGCTCTTCGTTCGGTGTTTCAAAATGTAAAGGACGTCAAGTGTAGTGATACTTTTTTTTTGTTGATTTTATCTTTGCTTTGGTGTACACACACACACACACACACACACACACACACACACACACACACACACACACACACACACTAGCCTAAGCCAGGTAGCCATTTATCGAACTGGGTTCGTCATGGGGTCGAGTACAGAGCCTAGACTAAAATTCGAACCCGGGAAGGCCCTTGCGCGAATCATGGTCAGCAACGCTAACCGCCGCACCACGGAAATCCGTGTTTGTGCGTGCGTGTGTGTGTGTGTGTGTGTGTGTGTGTGTTTGATATGTGGCATTATATACGTAAGATGTCTTTACTCTTACTTATATACACGCTAGAGACAGCTTAAGCCAAGTGATCCATGTACATGTGCTAGTGTGAGCCCAGCGAACGTTCGAGGACCAAATATCACTCCCAGAAATTCACATCAGAATGAATAGAGACGGTTCACAATGCTTCTGAATACTGCAGTGCAGCAGAAAGATCTGTGTGAGCTAGGAACTGGTCGCGCCATCTTGTTTACATACACGTATTCCCATATCTGATTTCACCCCGCTGTTCTATTTCCATCTTTATGGAGAAGGGGTTGTAGGATCATATTACTCCCCATCACATATCCTCCTTCATAGACCATCAGGTCTTCTGTTATCTGACCTTCTCATGATTTACGGTCTCGCTGACGTGGTCGCTTGTCACCGGGATTGAAATATCTGAATTATTGTAATGGACTTCTTCAGACTCGCCTTGATATGTAGTGTACAGAAGGTTTCATGAAACCTCTTTGTCTGATGGGTGATGAATGTCGTGAATTGTCACCCTGATCAGAATACATAAAACGTACCCCTCTCGGTTCACCGTCTCGTGTACTGGGGCAGATAAGAGACAGTACCTTGTGTGTGTGTTTGTGTGTGTGTGTGTGTGTGTGTGTGTGTGTGCAGATCAGAAAGACCAAAATGCCCCGCTGAGGCTTGTGAACTTCAGATTGCTGGAGGATTATGTTGATTTGACCAGCACAACCCTTTTAGCCGACGCCATCCATCTCGTAGTATGTTCTGCGATTCTCTTTTTACCAACCCTCGTCCAGTTTCTCCACAATAGGCACGTAGGTAACTGATACAATATGTATATATAGAGGTAGATAGATGGGTAGAGAGAGAGAGAGAGAGAGAGAGAGAGAGAGAGAGAGAGAGAGAGAGAGAGAGAGAGAGGTACACGTATGTATGTGTATATGCCCCTATATAACAATGCACAGTTATAAGGCGGAGGAGCAGGGAAGCACGCACATGAGACACACAAGCAAGACCGCTTCAGATGTCTTTCGGGAAACAATGTATGATGGGGGGGAACACGTACGTAACCTCCCCTCCCTCTCTCGGTGCGCCAAGGGATTGCAGAAAATTCCCTCCTCCCCTGGAAACTAGAAGTACGCCGATGTCTATCCCTTGGGCGGGCGTGATTCCGTAAAGACCCTGGTAGTTTATCTATCCTCCCTCTTCTTTGGGAGGGGAGGAGAGGAAGGAGAGGGAGGGAGAAGAGAGGTGGAGGAGAGGGAGGGAGAAGAGAGGTGGAGGAGAGGCTGGTGGAGAGGGAGAGAGGCGTGGCGGCAGAGGCAGGCTAGCATCGTTGGATCCTTCGGGGGGTTTAGCCCAGTAGGACGGGGGAAGCCAGGAGGAAACGAAGCCAGGAAGGAAGGCAATTACTCGGGTATTCCAGAACTCGATGGTAAGACAATTATTGAGCATCCGCCGGCAAAATATACCCACACATATTTTTCCCCTCCACCCCCATCTCCCTTACCAACCCACCCCACCTCCTGCCCTCCACCAACCACCCACCCACCAACCAGAAACAACGAACGTTTTCATTTTCTAAGGTATTATAAGATGAAAATAAAGACTGGGACGGAATCCTTCGTTGCTCACAGATTGCCAAGGGGTTGGGTGCGGGGTGGGGTTGGGGGGGAGGGTATATGAGAGGCGGGAGAGAGAGAGAGAGAGAGAGAGAGAGAGAGAGAGAGAGAGAGAGAGAGAGAGAGAGAGAGAGAGCAGGGGCGGAGGCGGCGGCGGCTGGTCTCTCTCTCTCTCTCTCTCTCTCTCTCTCTCTCTCTCTCTCTCTCTCTCTCTCTCTCTCTCTCTCTCTCTCTCTCCCCCTCTGTAGCCCAACGCGTCGCATCCACCTGCCGTAGATGAGCACGTCCTGTCGCGTGTTTCATCAATGCCGACATGATCATTCTTTTCGGGGGTTGAACAGGATCTCAACAATAAAAGTCGGATAGTGACCGCTTGATATATATGTGTGTGTGTGTGTGTGTGTGTGTGTGTGTGTGTGTTTGATCCACCACCCTCCGCTCCTCTGTGTGTGTGTGTGTGTGTGTGTGTGTGTGTGTGTGTGTGTGTGTGTGTGTCATTTCGCTACACTGCCAGCCGGAATGAGGGACCTTCTCCACCATAGAGATATTCATCCACGTAAGTTGCATTTTCAACGTTAGTGTCTTTGATTTGTCGCTCTCTCCACATTTTTTTTAATTGTCTCTTATTCCTAATAGTTTTCCTTGCTCTCCTCTATATTGTTCCTCTCCTGTCCTCTCCTCCTCCCTCTCTTCCATCACCTTATTCTCCCTTCTTTCCTCTTCCTCCTCTCCTTTCCCTTCCCTCAAGTCCCCATCATTTTTAGTAGAAGGATTCATTTCTCCTCGCTGCTTGCTTTAGCCTCAGTCGACGTGATCTCTTACCTCATCTCTCTCTCTCTCTCTCTCTCTCTCTCTCTCTCTCTCTCTCTCTCTCTCTCTCTCTCTCTCTCTCTCTCTCTCTCTCTCTCTCTCTCTCTCTCTCGAAGTCACTCGTCATTACCCCAAGGGGAGGTGGTGGTCGCCTCTCGGGACGATCTGCCTGTCTTCTGCCGAGTGCCAGTCCTCCCCACGTCTTCGTCGTACTAACACTGACCTATACGTATGTTCCGCTCCCTCCCTCCCTCCTGAGACGTGTGTGTGTGTGTGTGTGTGTGTGTGTGTGTGTGTGTGTGTGTGTGTGTGTGTGTGTGTCCCATCCCTGTTTTGCATCATGACGAGCGTTTGCCTCCATACCTCCCCTCAAAAAGTGCGCATACAAAATTCCTTGACCTCACTCGGTTCTCTGTGTCAATTACGTGCCATGTCCCTCGCCCCGTGATGTGATTTGGTGTGGCATGCCTTCACTCTCCAACGAGGTGGTGGGTAAAAGAGGGGGATAAAGTCACCTTCCCTCTCCCTTCGTGATGAGTAAAGAGGGGGAGATAAAGCCACCTTCCCTCTCCCTTCGTGATGAGTAAAGGGTGGGAGATAAAGCCACCTTCCCTCTCCCTTCGTGATGAGTAAAAGGATGAGGTAGGTCACCTTCACTCTCCCTTCGTGATGAGTAAAGAGTTTGGGGTGAGTGTATACACAGCCAACCTCCCTCTCCCTTTCACTCAGATACGTCATTTGTCCTCTAGTTAATGCCTGACTCTACAAGGATCGCTCCGCTGGCAGTTCCACCCCCCAACCCCACGTGAAGACCGGGTGATCGCCACTTGTCCTGTTGTAAAAAGAAAAAAGAAAAATGAAGTCTGGGGATATTATTTTTTTTTCTTTTTGCGTCACCCTCGTCGGATAGCGTCACGTAACCTTCCCTCACACTCGCCATTATCGGGGCCCCGCCGGTTACTGCCCTTTTGTGACGTTTAATTGGTCGTCTGGTGTTGTTGTTGTGTTATTATTCGGTTTACATGCAATAAAGTGACATATGAGAGAGCGTAGGAGAGAGAGAGAGAGAGAGAGAGAGAGAGAGAGAGAGAGAGAGAGAGAGAGAGAGAGAGAGAGAGAGAACCCCTCCCCTTTCCCCTCCACACCTCCCATATTTCTGATGATGGCTCTTATTGCGGTGGTAATTATTTGATATATGGGGAGCCCACATGTGAGAATTCGTACACATCACGTCTCCTCTAGACTGGTAGGGCCTTTGAAGACAGGTGTATACCATCAAAGGGGGAGAAAAAATGAGAACAATTAGGCTTGGTGTTTCTACTTTTCGTATCCTTGTTAAGTTTCTTGCCTTATTTCGTGTTATGTTCTCTAGCTGTTCTGTCGTTGTATTTTTCGCCGACCTTTCCCCCGTCTACGTAAGCAGACTTTTGAGAGGTTTTGATCAGGTCACCCAGCACTCTTCTCTCCTCCACAATAGACCAGTTTAAGACCTGTAGACATTCCCTTTAACTCACCTCTCTTGATTCTGGTACCAGCCTTGTTGTCGTCCTCTGGACCTTCTCTCTTTTAGTTCTTTATGCTTTATTAAGTCTGGTGACCAATTTGAGAAGCATAGTCTGGTTTTGCCCTAATACAGGATACGAATTGTTCGTTCGATACACCGTTCTTCCTCCATGCTACTTCGTTCGTAGTTGCGCTACCCGTAATCCTTACCAACCCATCCTACCACACCACCTCTTTGCCCCCCTCATCGCTACGGTGACAAGTCACATGGTCACCCCAATCCCCCGTACATCTACCACACAACAACCTGATACCCATTTCGGTCCCTACCACCCCTGCTGTTACCACCGCTTGACCCCCCCGTCACCGTGGCCTTCATTCATGCCAGTTATATTATCCCCATTACCACCGCTTGACCCCCCCGTCACCGTGGCCTTCATTCATGCCAGCCATATTGACCCCATCCTTCCTCACTACCTGATAAACACCCTGCGTTTCCTATCCACCCAGAGCACCGGGGACCACCCTTCCCAAGACTAGCCAGGATCTCCACCCAACACCTGTTCACCAGTGTATAAATCACCACCTCCCTCCTCACCCATTTCATACAGTGCGTATATCCCCCCCTCTGCGCTGGGGTCTGCGAGCTCGCGCCTCGATTGATTGGTTTATGATAACACACAGGCGCTCTTCCTCCTCCTCCCTCCTCCTCCTCCTGTGTTCTGCTGACAGCTAATATGATCCCCTGGTACGTACATGCTGGTTGTCTCGACCGATGAAAATGTTCGCAGCCAACAGACACACACTCTCTCTCTCTCTCTCTCTCTCTCTCTCTCTCTCTCTCTCTCTCTCTCTCTCTGGGGCTGTCCTAGGTCACGAGGAACGATCGGAGCGTCACCCCAGTGGTCACAGGTCATGAGTGGAGGGAGGGGTAAGGGGTAAACTACCTGTTCGCTCAGTCGTTCTCGACGGCAGCCCATTTAACGAGGCTGAACCACGGGCTGAGGAAAAGAAGGGACGGGGGGGAAATATTCGCATGATTTGTGAAAATGTTTGTATCTCAGGATGTGTCGTCGTCACAGTTACCTCCAGCCTCTTCCATAAGTCCCATGGTCCGGGTCCCTCACCTCACTGATCCCTCGTGTGTCTCTCTCAGCTCCCTCCTCCTCTCGAACTCCTTCTGTCATCTTTCTTCTTGCTGATGGACCGTATCCTCTCCATCCTCTTCATTGCCCTCCTGTTCCCTCCTCCTCTCGAACTCCTTCTGTCATCTTCCTTCTTGCTGCTGGACCGTATCCTCTCCATCCTCTTCAGTGCCCTCCTGTTTCTTTCATCATTAGTTCGTGTCTTCCTTCTTCTCCCTCTTTTCTTCCTCTGTGAGTTTGTTTCACCCCACTACAGTTCATTTTCTTCCCTGATTATTTCCCCCTCCTGTTCCTCCCCTTGCCTACTCTTCTTCTTCTTTTCCTCTTGTCTTCCATTCATCATGGCCCTCCCTTTTAACCCCTGTATATCACCCCACTCATCTTTTTTTCTCTCCTCCCTCCGTCCCTCACTCACTCCCTTCTTTATATAGACTCCCACCACTCTGTCGCTACTCTTCCTCCTCTTCTCCCCTCCTTCACACGTGCTCCACGTGCACCATCCCCCACACCTCCTCTCCCATCACCACCCTCACTGTCGTCGTCAGCTTGAGACAACGCCCACGAAATACGCCTCGCATTGTTCAAACTTTCTCCACATCCGGCGGCTCTGCATTTTATGGCCGGCGGGATGGAGGAACGGCGGTGTGGGGTGGGCCGTCTGTCTCCGCCCTCACGTACGGAATGAACCACGCTCGCAGGGCCGTCTGGGCTGCTGTACAACACGGCTTAAGTCGTGGGACGAGGTTGGGTGACGGGTGAGGGGGGACCAACACGAGCGTAGATGGACGGGCGTAAGACGAGTGTAAAAAAACGCTCTTATTTTTCTCTTTTCCTTTTCCCTTGTTCTTCATGGTGAGGAAATAGTATAGACGTACACACACACACACACACACACACACACACACACACACACACACACACACACATACACACGCAGAGAGAAGGGGTTATACATTAACCATGTGGATGTCAGAGATTGACATTTATGTGAGATATGATGGGCGATGTGGGGGTGACCCCAGACGCGTTGCAGGACGCAGCTTGGGTCAGGGAAGGGGAGCCGGGCGACTGGTCAAGCAATGATAAAGAACGTTTTTCCGTTTCTCTTAAAAGGACGCCTGGGGTGTGTGTGGTGGTGGTGGCTGCTCTCTCTCTCTCTCTCTCTCTCTCTCTCTCTCTCTCTCTCTCTCTCTCTCTCTCTCTCTCTCTCTCTCTCTCTCTCTCTCTCTCACACACACACACACACACACACACACACACACACACACGTATATCTTTTAGAACTTGAGACTCTCACAGCTTCTCCCCTCCTCCCTCTCTCAGTTTACTCTCACTCACTCTCCCCTTTGTGACATCTCGACCCTTTTCTTTCATCCCCCCCCCCCCCCTTGCAACGCTCTTCTTTTGCGAATCCACCTCATTTCTTCACTTCTCTTCCCCGGTTCTCATTAACCCCATTTCTGTCTGTGTGTCTTTCTTGACTTCTTTTTCTCCCCGTTTTATCCTTCATCTTCCTCTTCCTTTCATATTACCCTCGACATTTCCCCCATCTTACC
>NC_092261.1:9792696-9832696 GCF_036320965.1 Panulirus ornatus | reverse complement strand
ATCAATCGTACTCGAAAAGTTTGAACCATCATACGCACGCGTCGTATCGTTGTGCCCAGCCGTCGTAAAACGCTTCGTACTCGAGTGTCTCGTATTATCGTACTCACAAAGTCTCGTACCATCGTACTCAAAAGTATCGCACCGTCGTATTCACAAAGTCTCGCACCTATCGTACTCACAAAGTCTCTTACCATCGTACTCAAAAAGTCTCTTACCATCGTACTCAAAAGTCTCGCACCATCGTACTCACAAAGTCTCGTACCGTCGTACTCACAAAGGAGTTACGAAAAAGAAAGGGAAAAATCTAATATGGGGAAAGCTTATGCACGGCTCGCCCAGATATTCGTAGGGCCTGACGTTGCCAATTGGCTACATTCACGTACGCTATCCCTCCCCGGCAGCAGGCGACGCCGCCCTGGTGGTGGGGCAAGGTGGCGTTTCTTGAATCTATTGTTTAGCATACCCGGTCCCTCGAACACCTGATGAAATGAAGTGAATATTCAGATCCCTCAAGTGCCGAAATGCCTTTTGGAATATTCATATCCTCCTGAGTGAAGCCTTTTGCCTCCCCGGCTGCCACACACCCGAATGATTTTGGAGGGGGTTGAGGGGGTTGGGTGGGTGGGTGGGGAGTGAATTACCCACCCATTGGCTCGATGACGAACCAATCTCTCTCTCTCTCTCTCTCTCTCTCTCTCTCTCTCTCTCTCTCTCTCTCTCTCTCTCTCTCTCTCTCTCTCTCGTCGTGACTCGGGTTCAGTAAGTATTCAAAGCCCATTTGTTGTATTCTTTTCTCTTTTTTTTCCTTCTTCTTCTAAGTGACATCGTAGAAAATGGGGTATTATATATATGTATATATATATATATATATATATATATATATATATATATATATATATATATATATATATATATATATATGAATGAGGTGGGACCAGATGGCGATTGCGTATTTCCATCCTTGTGAATTCTGTTATATATATACTGCCCTTTGAGCACGGCGACGACACCCATTGAGCTCGGCGACAGTGCCCTTCACCCTGACCTTTCAAGGTCACTTCAAGGGTCGTGTCGTTGTACGTAAGGCTCGCTCCGTTGTGTTCAAGGATCATCCCGTCGTGTGTGAAGAACTTAGATTAATCCTGGTAATGACGAAAAAGTGTTAACATTAACAAGGCGTGTATATATATATATATATATATATATATATATATATATATATATATATATATATATATATATATATATATATGGTCAGCCTATAAACAAGGCGTTTATATATGGGTCAGACCATAAACAAGGCATATATATATATGGGGTCAGAACATAAACAAGGCGTATATATGGGATCAGAAGATAAACAAGGCGTATGAATATTGGGTCAGAACATAAACGAGGCGTATATATGGGATCAGAACATAAACAAAGCGTATGTATATATGGGGTCAGAACATAAACGAGGCGTATATATGGAGTCAGAACATAAACAAAGCGTATATATGGGGTCAGAACATAAACAAAGCGTATATATGGGATCAGAACATAAACAAGGCGTATATATGGGATCAGAATATAAACAAGGCGTATATATAGAGTCAGAACATAAACAAGTTAATCTTATCCATCTAATGTTGGTTATCTCCTTTGCCTTCCCCACCTCCATTCATCCGTGGAATCAACATCATATACAGGGTCCTCCTCGAACCAATAGACTCCCTGTATAAAAAAATTGCTGGTTAAAAAAAAAAAATGAATAAAAAAAATGTTTGATCAACACTTGTGTTCCCGTTTTGATTGATTACAGCCATTCATCTGCCAAATATGAATCGTTCCTGTGCTCGCGTTAATGACATAATCTGAGGGATGATATATATATATATATATATATATATATATATATATATATATATATATATATATATATATATATATATATATATATATATTCCTATGAGTCCACGGGGAAAATGAAACACGATAAGTTCCCAAGTGCAGTTTCGTGTAATAATCACATCATCAGGGGGGAGACAAGAGAGAAATATAATAGTCAGTTGATATACATCGAAGAGACGAAGCTATGACGTCATTTGGTAAACGCGCGCGCATGTGTGTGTGTGTGTGTGTGTGTGTGTGTGTGTGTGTGTGTGTGTGTATGTGTGTGTGTGTGTATGTGTGTGTGTGTGTGTGTGCTCTCTACCATCTTGAACTGTTTCAGAATATCAGTTTCATGTTTTATTTTAAGAGGAAAAAAAAAGAAAAACGAAAGTTTGGAAATGGAAGAAAAATTAAAGAAAAAAAAAGAAGAAATGTCTGGTTTTCGTGAGGAAGATGAGGCAAAATAAACATGGGGTTAGTGGCAGCGGAGACGAGGCAGGTCTGAGGTCTCTGTCAAAACGAGGTGTCGGGAGCGAGATGGATGGTCGCCCGCCTGCCTCTCTGTCTGGAGCGATGAGCGGTGTTACCACCACCTCCACCACCCCGTCAGCTGACGACAGGAAGGAGGAGGAGGAGGAGGAGGGAAAGGAAGGAAGGAGGGAGGGAAAGGAAGGACACCACGATGTGGAGAAGGGGGAAGGAAAAGAGAGAGAGAGAGAGAGAGAGAGAGAGAGAGAGAGAGAGAGAGAAGAGAGAGAGAGAGAGAGAGAGAGAGAGTGGTGTTGATATATCTGGCTTTTGTACTCAACTAAAAATGTCACGCACACACACACACCCACACACACACACACACACACACACACACACACACACATTATGTCAGCCGCAAATGGATATGGTTGACAGATAATTCGACGTGGCTTATGATCTGTCTGTCTTTACAGTTCTATTCAAGTTATTTTTGAGACGTCTCTGAAAGTTGAATGTAACTTGTCAATATATCTCGATGGGGCTAAAAAAAAAAAAAGTTTTGATCTCGACCTGGTTGGGAGTCAAAAGTAAATTACGGTAAATATGTTTAAGGAAATAGAAATAGGAAGTATAAGGTACAAAGACGGTAGGTTAAATGATATTTAGGAACAGTAAGAGGGTGATGGAAAGAAAGATATTAGGGTGAAGCCGTGTGTGTGTATATGGCCGTGAGATATTGAGAGAAATTGAAAAATAATTAAGGAAACTAAACTAATGAAGATGAAAATCACAACCAATTATCACCTTTTGTGAGTGCTTAATGACGAGTTTCTTTTCGATCTTTTAAGATCAAGTGTATATTGCCACGATGACAAACCACAAACTTTGGATTTGGATCATTGGAGTGAACTAGGTGGGGAAAAAAAATAGACAAGTCATAGGAAGAAAGGAACGGAACTGCGTAGCGAATTTCAGATAAAGTCGAATGTGGTGTGGTAGAATGTTTAGAAGGATTAGATACTTTAGGAGACTCTAATCTCATCGTCCTTATCGTCTTTTGTGTAACTTTTTGATGGGAAACGATTCTACAGAACAAGAGGGGGGTACCTCGTCATATTCCCACAGGTTGGGAGGAAGGGTACGTAGGTACGCACGCCCAAACCTCCACTTGTGGGTAGAGTTCTCAGCACCCCAGCTTCCCTAGATGTGGGGAGAGCACTGAATAAAAGTTGTGTTGGGTAGGCGCAGAAGGAGGCGCAGCAGAAGGCGAAGTCTAACGTTATAGGATTATGTGAGTGAGGAAGTATGTGATTTTTACCTATGTATAATTACCTATTTAGTTTGAGGAAGTCTGTGACTATTACCCATTTGTGTCATCCGGGAGAGGATTTTACCGATTTCACCGCACTTTTAGTGTCCTATTTCTTGAACAAGTTTGTTGTTTTGATGTGAAAGTATGTGTGGCGACCAATGGGAACCGATGTACGTATCGGGAGATGCTAGCTGCCTCAGCCGATGCGATGGAGACGGTGGAAAGAAGACGGGGGGAAAAAGATAGATTGATTAAACGCTGTTGGTTTTATGAGTAATGAATAGTACGCGGCTGTTAGCGAGAACGTGGGGGGGATGGATAGGACTGAGTTGCATATCCCCAGCTTGCGTGAATGATCGTAGGACGTGCGAATGGTAAGTATTTCATTGTTTTATAGGAATCGATTGAAGTGTTGGGAATGAATGAATAGATCCCCTCGAATGAGCGGACGGTGGTGTGTGTGTGTGTGTGTGTGTGTGTGTGTGTGTGTACTATTACACAAGGTCTGAAAGCCGCGGGAGTGATACGAACCACACGAATGGGAGACATGCGAACGACATGGGAAGCCGATGTCTTGTATGGAAAAAAAAATAGGAGGACTTCATAGGATGGTCAAAGACACATATCCGATGATCACTGTAGGAATTAAATCACGCGCATTATGGATGAACGGAACGGCTTTCGAACTCACGTAGCCAGATGTTCATTAATGCTGATGTCAAGACGAATATACATATATATATTATGATAATCAAGACTTATTTACAGTTGTTTTGAATCGTAATTGAATAGTTGGTTCTTTCGCTAATTGTAAGATAAATCTTTGAGCGCAATTAGTCTTGCAAATGGGTCTCTCCCCCTCCCAGTCTCATTGCTCTTTGCATAGTTTGGGATTTGCTGTCATGTAGGCTCCACGTTTTCTTCGTGTGGCACGTACTGCCATGCAGGTGTACACCTCACTGAGTTTAGATCCAGGGAACTGAGAATGGCAAGTCGTTGCATGGGCATCACCTTGAAACCACATCAATTTTTGTTCCTTACTCGCCTGGATTGCTCTTACTGGTTAATTCACCACTGGATTCATTTTTTAACCCCTTTGGCTTACCTCTTGTAGCAAAACCAGCTGTTGCTAGCTAGACATGAGAGAGGCAAAGAGTTTCCCGTCTGGCTGGCTGGTCCGTCGTGGATGAAAAGGTGGGAGGGAGGGACATGAAGAGAGGATACATAATGTTCGGATTGGATTAAGAGGTGTCTTACATTGGCACGGTGCCGTTGTCTTCCTTTAGATATCTTTCGTTCACGATCTGTTTGTGTGTGTGTGTGTGTGTGTGTGTGTGTGTGTGTGAGAGAGAGAGAGAGAGAGAGAGAGAGAGAGAGAGAGAGAGAGAGAGAGAGAGAGATTAGAAAGGTCCCTAGCTGACAAAGGCAGGATCATTTTGAATTATTATTCACTACCTCAGGAAAATAGTAAAAAAAAAAAAAATATATATACATATATTAGCATTATGACAGTAACGTATTCGTCGTCCCTTGGCTTATTGCTCAACGTATTGCTTCACTCGGTATCATACTGTATGACACAGTGTCGTATTTCTCTGACGTGTCGACACACACACACACACACACTCGCACACACCTAAAAAAAAGAAAAATCAAGACATTCCCCTCTAATTAAGAACGTTTTTCCCTACACTTCTGAAGCTCGATGCTCGGAGTGACTTTAATATAAGACTTAATTGCGTAAAATTATAAGGCTTAATACATAAAACTACACAGGTCTGGATCCCTGCTGTTTGCAGAACGCGAAGGGATATTTTCGCTTTATGTGCACATATATATAAAGATTCTCTTTGATCCCGTTTGGATATATTGACGCATTTGGACTCTTCCTCTCCTACGCCCACTACAAATTAATGAGCTGTATCATATACGCATGTGTGGATGAGTATAGGAATGCATAAGATGCGAACTCCCAGAAGCGCGTCTCACTCACACGTTTCTCCATCGTACTTCATAGTGTGTGTGTGTGTGTGTGTCTGAAGTCACAGGTACGAATGACGTGGTAATGATGTGACAGGTTATTATCTGTAGGTTGACGATGAGCGCCTGGGTTATCAAGAAGTGATGGATAACATTTGACCGTCCATCTTTCCTCTCCTCGTCTTGTTGTCAGCGAGATAATGAGCGTCGTAGTTATGTTGGAGAATCACTACTGTCAGACGACCGTGTGATTAGCGGAGGACTACAACGAGTACCCATCACACCTCAATTCACATCTTAGGTATATTGATATTTTCATCTTCAAATAGTCTCCTAATTCTCTCCCGAATTATCCTTCGGTGTTTCCAACCAACTCGCCCCCCCCTCTTCCAAGAAGCTCCTCTCTCTCTCTCTCTCTCTCTCTCTCTCTCTCTCTCTCTCTCTCTCTCTCTCTCTCTCTCTCTCTCTAATGGCCTCTAGTCCAAACCAGAACTTGCGTTCAGACGTGAGGGCCAAAGGCTAAAAACACGTTTTCCGAAATACAGAGGAGAGGAGAAGAGGGAGGGGAAGGAAGAGGAGAGGAGGGAGGGAAGGAGGGGAGGGGAGCGAGGGAGGGAAGGAGAGGAAAGGAGGGATGGAAGGAGAGAAGGGGATGGAAGAAAAGAGCGGAAGGAGAGGAGGGGAGGGATGGAAGGAAGGGAGGAGGAGGGAGGGAAGGAGACGAGGAGGAGGAGGAGGAGGAGGGAGGGAAGGAGAGGAGGAGGAGGAGGAGGAGGAGGGAGGGAAGGAGAGGAGGAGGAGGAGGAGGAGGGAGGGAAGGAGAGGAGGAGGAGGGAGGGAGGGACAGGAGGGAAGGGAGGGAGGGAAGGAAGTTGGTCATCGTGGGAGGAGTCATTTATCTCCGTCTTCCTCACTGGGGACATGATGCGATAATGCTTAAAAATTCCCTCCGGGATTTTTAGAAATACACTCCTTCATTAATCAACTCCTGGCTTGAGCTAGGGGTTGAGGAACGTTGCGTGGGGGGAAAAGGGAGGGGGGAGGGTTAGGGGGGGAAAGGAGAGAAAGGAGGGAGAAAAGGCAGATGAGGAGTAGAAGCGAGGTTGGTGTGTGGGGGTGAGGGATACATTTTTGAGTCTCCTTTTGTATTCTGGGGTATTTAAGGCGCCTCGGTTGTTGGTAGGAGGGTTTAGTTAACCAGCAGGATTAGTTACAGCTTCACCACCAAGTTTATCACATCACAGCTGAGCTGGACTATGAAATATTCGGGAAATCTAGCGTTAAAGGGGATTAAATTTTTTTTTTCATCTATTTATTTCAGTAAAAGCAGTGGTTCATTCGCGCATTTGTTATGAAAGATAAAAGGTATGATGTGTATATATATATATATATATATATATATATATATATATATATATATATATATATATATATATATATGTATTCATTCATTCATTCGTACCATTCGCCATTTCCCGCGTCAGCGAGGTAGCGTTAAGAACAGTGGACTGGGCCTTTGAGGGAATATCCTCACCTGGCTCCCTTCTCTGTTCCTTCTTTTGGAAAGAAAAAGAAAAGAGAGAGAGAGAGAGAGAGAGAGAGAGAGAGAGAGAGAGAGAGAGAGAGAGAGAGAGAGAGATGTTCTCCTGATTTCCAAATATACCGTAAGCTTAAGACACTTTACTCTCTCTTTCTCAGCCTTTATTTTTTTTCCTAAAGGAATAAAATGTTAGGATAAGACTCCCCCGCACGAGGGGTTTATCTGCCAGGGGTAATTCCAGATTAGAAATAACCCTGCCACGTTTATCTGGCCTAAATGTAGGGGAAAGGAGATTACCCCCATGAATAGTGTGTCATCAGTTTTGTCCCTCCCTCTGTGCTAGCTGGCTTGGGGGGGTAGGGTAGCGACACCGCATAGATTCAGAAACAATACCGTAGACTTATTATTTTCTTTTTCTTTTTTTTTTATGAAAGGCAGAATGTACAATCCCGTAGACTTATTGTTTTTTTATTCTTTTTCTTTTAAAAGGCAGAATGTTTGAGTGTCGCTCGCTCTGTACACAGCTCAACCTGAAGAGAAAACATTGTACATTTTTTTTTTTTATAGACGGATGAAAGTGACATTTGCGAATAGTTAGGAAAAGTTTCCATGAAGACGACAGTTGACTTGTTTTGGTCTGTGACATCCGTCTGTCAGTACGTCACAGTCACACAGGTAACAAATGGTATGACACGTGTGTCACTGTCATCCATCGTCACCATCACACAGGTAACAAATGGTATGACACGTGTGTCACTGTCATCCATCGTCACCATCACACAGGTAACAAATGGTATGACACGTGTGTCACTGTCATCCATTGTCACCATCACACAGGTAACAAATGGTATGACACGTGTGTCACTGTCATCCAATGTCATCCATACTTGTTACTTTTATACCTTACGTGCTGAGGTCAACGCAGATGTCTTCTCTTGTGAACGTGTTTTCAGTAAAGCTGAACGTAAATACATGATGATATTCATAGCCAGGGAGGAATGTGAGTCCAAAGAGGTGGGTAACGGGCGGGCGATAAGAAAAAGAGATGTTTTGCTGGTGAGGGGAATTTGAGAGACGTTTGGACGAAAGTATTGTAACATCAGGTTTGGTGCGGTTGAAAGAACCTGACTGAAGCGTTTACCTTCGATACAACGTTCAATGAAGCGTTTGCCATGGCTGTGGCGTTCTGTGAAGCGTTTGCCATGGATGTGGCGTTCAATGAAGCGTTTGCCATGGATGTGACGTTCAGTGAAGCGTTTGCCATGGATGTGGCGTTCAGTGAAGCGTTTGTCATGGATGTGGCGTTCAATGAAGCGTTTGCCATGGATGTGGCGTTCAGTGAAGCGTTTGCCATGGATGTGGCGTTCTGTGAAGCGTTTGTCATGGATATGGCGCTCAATGAAGTGTTTTCCATGGATGTGGCGTTCAATGAAGCGTTTGCCATGGATGTGGCGTTCTGTGAAGCGTTTTTTCATGGATATGGCGTTCAATGAAGTGTTTTCCGTGGATGTGGCGTTCAGTAAAGCGTTTGCCATGGATGTGGCGTTCATTGAAACATACTCAGATATAAGATTCCAGAGTTTAGGGAAACTATACTAAAACAGCCAGCACCGAGAACGAGACAACGGAAGTATAACTATGTTGCTAATGGCGTGGTTGCGTGTGTCTCTGTGCGTGTATTTGCCGTTTTCTGACTTCGAATATGCACAATACGGAAGGGAGTTCGACAATCGTGGGATTGCTGGGATCTCTTGAATTTTTCTATGTCGAACGGTTTTCACACCTATGGGTTACTGTCAACATGCACAACTTCATTATTAAGTTTATTCTCTTCATCTGAACTGGTGATAGACTTATTTCTTTTTTTTCTTTACATTATTCTTCTTCAGTTTCTTTTCAAGGCCTTTGGTTGCTCTATCCTTACTTCGTTTGAAGAACTTTTCTCTGTCGACATCATTGAAGTGGTATAGGCACTTGACGTTTGGTATCAAATCACTCCTTACTCTTCTCTCTGCCATAGTGGCTAAGTTTATGGCCTCACAAACCTCTTTAAGTGAAATTTATCTTTCTTCATTGTGGTTCTCTAATTGTTTTTTGTGCTTCTTCAAGTGCAGTGGTCGAAAGTGAGACACATATTGTAGTTTTAACCCAGTGTATCCTCCATTTGCCTGGCGCTAATTCGCTAACGCTGGAAACGGCGATCAAGTATGAAGGAAAAAAATGCTCTAAATATCTTGCTGAACTTTTCGTTGTCCGTTTCCTTAAAAGCGACTCAACTTTTTGCCACCAGCCACTTTGTCTCCCTTACAATTAATTCTCTTAAAGTGGAGGGAACGCTGGCGAAAGATTGGATACAGTGTTGACCTCGGAGTCCTTTTTTCATACAGATTCCAGTATCTTATTTCCTTCTGGATTATATTCATGTGGAAACCTTCTTTCACTCTGTTGCATCTTCAGCACTTTTTTCATTTACTTTGATGAGCAGACGTTCATCAACTATGTATCGGAACTACTTTGAAGACCTCTTGCGAACTACTGCAGTTCTTATCACTCGTTAGTACCCTCATGACCTTGGCATCATCGGGGAAACTTAGTCGGGTATGATTCCAGAATTCCAGACCTTCTGGTAAATCATTTTCCAAGATCAAGAAGGAAAACTCCGCACCAAGAAAGTTCTCTTGACATGATTCCTTCTTTCCCTTATTCTGCGATAATTTTTTCTATCCATCGAAGGAGTCTTGCTTCTATTCCTTCCGTGCAGGTATAGTGTCAAACGCTTTCCGGCAGTCGAGGAACCCATTCTTCACTCCTAAAGAAATCTTAAGAGACTTTTTGTCTTTCGCTTGGGTAAATTCTCCTCTGCAGACAGTCATCCATTCGCTCTCTGGTTATTTATTCCTTGGTTTCACTGAGAACATTCATTACAGAGTCCGGTCTGTAGCTCAGCGCAATTTCCTAATCTCCTTTCTTAAAGAGAAACACGACATTTGCCGCCTTCCGCTTCCTTGGCGCTCTTCTGTTGACATATCCAGCCACATTTCAAGCGGTCTGCCAAGCATATCTGTTCACTGGCTCGCTATCTCAGCGCGTAAGGGGAAGCTCTCTCAGAGCCATAAACCTTAAATGAATTTAGATCCTTTTTTTAGAATTCATGTTACGTCTTTACTAGATATTTCAGTCATTTGCAAAACCTCTTCCACCATCCCGTCATGCTGGTTTTGCTTATCGTGTTTTCTCACTCGTAAAAAAAAGCACTCTTAAACTAGTCTTTCAGCTCCTTGCATACCTACATCATCCTGTTCATCCCAGCCATCTGAACTCGTTACCCCGATTAGCTGGTCGTTTAACGAACAGTTTACTCTTGATGAGTTTATGGAAAAGTTCTGGGTTATCGTTGGCCACGTCAGTAACATTCTGTTCGTAATATTTATGTCCCTCATTCCTTATCTTGCTGTATATACTCGTATGTCGCTCTCTTGTGCTCCTTTCGTATGTCAGCTGATGGTCTCCTCCCCCCCATAACACCTGCCTCTCTTCCTCACTCTACTCGTGGCTCGATGGGCTGACTTCCTTTCGCACAATCCCACGACTCATCATCCCTCAGAAGCAGTGTTGCCCTTCCTCATCCCTCAGCCTCACATCAACCCCTTGCATTTACCCCCTGAGATATTCGCAGCTGACTTTACCCCTTAAGATATTCACAAACTAATCTTCTCTCCTCCATACGCTTGATCTTAGCTCCATTCCCTTTATCCCCCCATGCAAAACTGTATCCCTGAGCTCTTTCATTTTTTTTTCTCATCGTACACTGAGCCACATCTCGCTCTCTATCCTAGCCATCCACTCCAGATTACAATTAAAAGTAACCCGTGTTCTAATTCTCATACTGTCGATTCCCACAGAGTCCTCCATTGCTTCGGATCTCCATTCTCCAATATATGTTCAGAAAGGAGTTCTCTAACTGTGTCATTTCTATCGTAGCTCCTCTTTTAAAAGGTGTTTTCGCCTCTGGTCTTTTTATATCCTCACTTTAAATACGTAGGCAGACTTTAGAAGCAATGCATGTGTATTATTATTATTTTTTTTCCCGTATAATGCGTGATATTTGAATTTACCAGGCCACTTGTACGAAAGTGATATACATATCTTTCTTTCCTCCTTTTCGCCTCCTTGCCCCAGTTACTCTGCCATGCGGCTCCTTTACCCCGTGGCGTCGTCTCCTCCTACAGGAGTAAATCCCCAGGAGAGGCGGTGTATGGTGGAGCGAGCACACGTCCACGGCCCCTTGACTCTCAAGGACCAAACGCATGTGACATTTAATTTCCACGAACAAGATTTAAGAACTCACATTTCACGACTGTTTCGTTGAACACCATTTGCTTTAATTCCTTTTATTGCCTCTCACTCTTTTTTTTTTCTTTCTGTTCTTTTCGAGTCCTCTTTTGTTTTTAGGTTTGATTTTTATAAGTATTCTGCTTTTGTTTATTCATTTTGGGTGTAGATAATGAACTCAAGGGCTGTCTCCTCTGAATCCCTCAGTCTCGTACTTTAGTGTGGGTCGTCTGGTTCCAGCCAGTCTGTTTTAATTTTCGTTTTTCTCCGGAATATTCATGAACCCGGTGGTGTGTGTGTGTGTACACAGTGTGTGTGTGTGTATATATATATATATATATATATATATATATATATATATATATATATATACACACATATATATTCCTTTCTTACCACATGGAAATGAAGCACGATAAGTTCCCAAGTGCACTTTCGTGTCATAATCACATCATATCAGGGGAGAGATACAAAAAAGAAATATAACAGTCAGTTACCATACAACGAAGTTAGGACGCCGCCATTTGGTATATATATATATATATATATATATATATATATATATATATATATATATATATATATATATATATTATAAAACATTTTCATGACTCTATCTCGTCAGCCCCACGTCGTGATGGCCCGTCTCGTCACTTTACATTTCCAGCAGTTTTATGGGGCAGTAAGAGACTCATGCGTGTACGTCCCCTGCATACTTATACGTAGCTGGCGTTTATGCACGTCGTATACGTTGATCAGCCCTCCCTACACTGTACATTCCCGACGGTTTTATGAGTTCATAAGAAATTCAGATGTGTGCTTGCATCCCGCATACATGCATACTACCACACTCATATATATATATATATATATATATATATATATATATATATATATATATATATATATATATATATATATATATATATATATATATGTATATATATATATATAATACACTCAGTTAGGTTTGGAGTCATTTGAAATGGGTGATGTAGGATGTAATTTGAATTTAGATTGATTGGTTATATCAATATCTGGTTATGTTTTATGAACAGTGACTTCCCCTCTAGATGGATGGGTATACTCCTTGATCACAACGATACGACCCTGGACTACGAGGGTACGACCCTTGAGTACGACCGTATTGCCCTCTAGTGTAAACGTATGATCCTTAGAGCACGATATTTCGACTCTTTAGCGTGATTACCTGGCACTTTGATCTTATTCTTTAAGGGTCAGGTCACACATCACACCATCATACTTCGACAAGGGTCGTACCGATGCTCTTAAGGGTCGTACCGTCCTGCTTAAGGGTCGTACCATTCGTGCTCAAGGATCGTATATCGTCGTACTCAAGGTTCGTACCGTCGTGTTCTTCGAGTGGTCAGTGAACGTGGAGAGGCGATGGTTGAAAGCGTCTCAACCAGCTGGTGAACACGGTGAGCTTGGATTGCTCGCGGGTTCACAGCCTCGTATCACCCTCACATAACACGGTTTTTTAAATCGGTTGATGGGTTGGGTTACCATGGCGCACATCTCACTGTAAAACAGCCATCGTTCCCCCGTCAGGAAGTGGGAGTATCATTCATTTCACCGATACTCGCCGATAACATTGTTTTTCAGCACGTCAGGTCTTCCATATCGAAGCGCTTCGAGCTTCGCTGTGAGGGGGGAGGGACAACGTGCGGTTGGCCCTGTCCACAAAACGCATTGCTGCAACATTACCACAACACGCCGTGCAGTTGGTCGCTCAGTTGACATTCATATAAAAAAAAAAGACGATCACACGCAGCATCGATTCGTTACAGTTACCACAACACTGTGTGGGTCAGTGCCTGGCCCGCTGACACAGAACACCAGTGTGTGGACACGGTGGTCGGGCAACGGCATAGCCTCACGCAATTAACAGAAGGACAACACAAAAAAACAGGTTGTTCTAAAGGCTCTAAAACGTTCGCTAGATTACGAGGTGGTGTTGCGCCGCGCTTGACGAGTTCCTGAACTGAAGTCTATGTTGTTGCCAGGTGTGTGTGTGTGTGTGTGTGTGTGTGTGTGTGTGTGTGTGTGTGTTGCCATCCAGTGAGATGTAGCGGATTGGCGACGAGCTTCTAAATCATCTCTCCTTTTTGCTTCCCCAGGTACGTGCGCACCCGCGTCGCAATGGTTAGTGGGTGTTCGCGCCTCTCTCGTGTAGGTGAGTGTTATCAACGATTTCTCCACACGGGAGTAAGAACGTAGTAGAGGCCTCTTGTGGGGTAGATACAGATACCAAAACTCGAGTCTGTCTTGCTGGCGAGAGTCGCTGTGGTAGAGTTTTCTTTTTGAGTTGTGTCAGAACTATTATTATGTGTTCTGGGGATTAACAGGAGTGTTGTTCTCTTTTTCTTTCATTATGAGCGAAATTCTGTCTTTCCGAGCGTCCACATCACTTCGGATTTTTCGTGGGTGATGTAAGTCAAAGACTACGATTTAGATGTCGTAAACAGTTTGTGAATACGAAGTTATTAGCATTAGGGGTTATAATGTCATTCGTGGGTGAGGTACGAAAAGACTGCAAGAGGAAGTTTGACACTTGGTTGTAATTGCTTGTCCCACCACCGTGCGGGTTGTTGGAGGCTGAGTTTGATGGTGATGGTGATCAGGGTGATTTTGATGATGAGGATGAGTTTGATGGTGATGAGGAGGGTGAGTTTGATGGTGATGGTGAGACTGTTCGTGATGGAAGAGGTATGGACGCTAGTGATGATAGTGGTAGTGATAATGATGATGATGATGATGATGCTGTAGGAGTGGTTGTGATTGTGATAGTGATGGTATAGGAGTGGTAGGGGTTGTGAAGACGATGGTGTGGCGTAGGAGGAGTTGTGATGGTGACGGTGATGTATGAATGGTTGTGGTTGTGGTGCTCGTAATGACAGAGCAGTTGTGATGCTTACGGTGCTCCTGATGGTGATAATGGCGTTCGTGATTACAGCGACGGTTGTGATCGTTGTGGCACTGGTGTTGTGATGATGATGGTTGTGGCGTGTGCTGTGGTGTTGATGGTGGTAGCCTCGATGGCGATGGTGGTTGTGATGGTGGTAGCCTCGTTGGCGAGGGTGGTTGTGATGGTGGTAGCCTCGATGGCGATGGTGGTTGTGATGGTGGTAGCCTCGTTGGCGAGGGTGGTTTGATGGTGGTAGCCTCGATGGCGATGGTGGTTGTGATGGTGGTAGCCTCGTTGGCGAGGGTGGTTTGATGGTGGTAGCCTCGATGGCGATGGTGGTTGTGATAACTTCGATGATCGTGATGACCGAGGTTGTGATGATGATGATGGAGTCTGTGTTTACGAGGACAACTCAGTGTCGTGATAATTAAACTAAATGTTTTTATAGGAAAGTTCACGAATCATGCATTACGTCAGAAAACTATTCTGTTATACTTCATAACATCATACTCGAGTAATTAATGCCTCCTCCTCTCCCCCACCCACCTCCACCCCACCTCGTATTATTAATTTACAACCGTGGAAGTAATGAATGAAGAGAATGTACCGTGTAACGGTCACTGAGAGCCAGTTTACTACCCAAAAGCTAAGGGTTTACCGTCTCTATCGTCGTACATGAAGCTAGTAGTAGTGATGTCCCTTTTATTGCGTATGAATATGTATCGTTCTACGAATGTCCCCCGAAAATCAATGTAGATCATGGTTCTCCTCTCTTCTCTCTCTCTCTCTCTCTCTCTCTCTCTCTCTCTCTCTCTCTCTCTCTCTCTCTCTCTCTCGTCTTTTCCCTCCTCCATCCGTTCCATGTCATTAAACGCTCCATCATCATCACCGGGGGGCAAAAAATGCATTACTGTTATTCAATCCATTAAATGCCACTTCGTCTTGGCAAGACGTTTGTTGGCAAAGGTACAGGGGTCGAGACTGGAGTACACCGTGCGCGCTCTGATGGTCATCAGATGAGGGGGAGATTTGTGTAGTGAAGTGCTGTTCAACCCTGCAAGTTCCCCCCTCACACCATAGGCACGGAGTACAAGCCATGTCCAGGATGCGAGATTCGACCCGTGAACTGTGATGTAAAACTCTATTTTCTTTTTTCTTTTTTTTTTTCAAAGAATTGAGGCTTTTGGTTGACCCCAGGTGACTGGGGTCTTCAGAGCACAATGATTTCTCCCAGCTGAACTCGCCCGAACAAGGTGGTTTGACCCTTTATAACAACATGACGTTACGACTCTAATGGACTGGTTTTTGACATGACCCTTAGAGAATTTGTGTTCTAACTCACTGATGGATATTAATGTCGTTTTGAAGTCATGGCGTCTTGCTAAAAGCATTCATATACTTACATGCTATTCACGTCTATCTTATTTAGTCAGAATATAATCATCAGCGATGGACGTAACTATCTTTATTGTATAAGATTTTTTTTTTGTAATTGAGCTTCGAATCGACATTGTTTCAAATCGGTTCGACACTGTTGCGTTCACTGTATCGCTGTCAGTGCATAGAAATCCCTGCTGTAGCATTTTGCGCGTCGTTCCTAGGCAGATGTAGACCTGAATCCAAAGTGTATAGACGATTATTATAGAGTTATAGTCTACCTCACGTTAGGACTGTACGATTGACATATACGTATAGAAATATACTGCTGTATTTTGAGATTACATCCGAAGTTCTTTTTGTTTTTGTAATGGATATTGGCCTGATTGTTGTATCTTAATGTTTGTATGACTCTATCTCGGGTACTCCACAAGTTTCTTTGGCTTGATACATGTTTCACTGTTTTCTATAGCATATATATATATATATATATATATATATATATATATATATATATATATATATATGTGTGTGTGTGTGTGTGTGTGTGTGTTGATCATGCGTCGCCTTACAAAACGAGATAAAGTTGCCAATGAATTTCTGGATCTCTTCGGGAATTTCCACTTTGTAGTAATACCACTTAGCAGAACACCATAGACGCTGTGTATCATGGACAGAAAAAAAAAAGGCCACAAAAAATAAACGCCAAAAGCTCTTCAGTCAAAAGCATCGAATCGTTTATTTCTAAATAATTTTTTTTCTTTTTTTTACAAAGTGGAAAACACTGAATAGACTACCCGTTATGACAGGCGTGTTTCCCAGTGGCTCACGCGAGTTAATAACATCAAGTTTTATGGTTGCCATTAAATGTGATTGGTTTACGGCAACCCCAAAATGTTGGGTGCTACAGTGGGAAAGTGAGTTTGGTTATTCTGTCAGTAGAATACGAGGCAGTTTGCTGGGGGTTTTACTGTTGGTTTACAGCACTATATTATATTTTTTTTCCACCCCCCCCCCTGCCTAAAGAGACACATGTAGATTATTCCTTGATACAGTGGATCTTCTTTGGGGATATATATATATATATATATATATATATATATATATATATATATATATATATATATATATATATATATTCCTATGAGTCCACGGGGAAAAAATGAAACACGAAAAGTTCCCAAGTGCACTTTCGTGTAATAATCACATCATCAGGGGAGACACAAGAGAGAAATATAACAGTCAGTTGATATACATGGAAGAGACGAAGCTAGGACGCCATTTGGTAAACATGTGATTGTCCAATGCCACTTAACCATCATGGTCACCACAACATTACCTGTGCAGGTAGCTCCTCTCTCTTTCTTCTCACCTCTGCGAGCCATATTCAGACACTTTAACACCACGCCCAGCCTTGTCTTCACGCATTTCATTTTCCCTTTACCTGTCTGCTGTTAACTTCCTCCCCCATTAGTTTTTCGTCATTCTCACCTGGATTTTCATTTAACCTTTCTGGGAAATCTGCATTTGCTATTTTTTATATAATTCAAACGCACCGGCTTCTTCTTTTTCATTTTTTAAGCTTTCATTCGAAATGTTATAATATTCTCCTCTGTCTAACTTGCCTTGATTGAACTCCAAGGCATTCGCAGTTTTTCTGCAGCCAATCCTCACAGGCTACACACACACACACACACACACACACACACACACACACACACACACACACACACACACACACACACCACTCAACATCCTTCTTAACCATATTCCTTGACTGCGTACGTATCGTTTTCAACTAATTGTTCAACCTCTTTTCGATATCATGCTGACTTTCTAATAACTCCTCTTGAATATTAAAGTTAACACCTACGAGTTATCACAATCGTTTAAGGTACACGTACAAGTTATCACAATCGTTTAAGGTACACGTACGAGTTATCACAACCGTTTAAGGTACACGTACGAATTATCACAATCGTTTAAGGTACACGTACGAGTTATCACAATCGTTTAAGGTACTCCTGTCATATAGATGTATAGGTTTGTGTCCGTTGAGCAGAACATGTGCTTTTACAATGGGCTGACAGACAGACAGACAGACAGATAGATAGATAGATAATGACTTTAATACTCAGCTTCTGAAGTTACATGTTCCCCTCCGTTCCTCATTCGCGTTTCTAATCGTGGACAACTTAAGTTGGTCATCTACACGGACGGGAGCCTTACACAGCCCCCATCCCACCTGGCTCTGAGGCCCTTACTCTCGCCTCGAAGTCATATCGCCTGAACATTATTTCCCCAAAGGTGATTCTTAAATGTCGATTGAATGATTACCCTATTACGTGTCAGAGGTTGAGTCACGCTACTGACCAAATCTGAGTGTGTTTGACCCGGCCAAGCTATGGTCGACTGATAAAGAGGTTGGTTTGCATGAGGGGAAACATAGCAGCGAGTAGCGTCGTCATTAACAGAGGAGCAGCGAGTAGCGTCGTCTTTAACAGAGGAGCAAGCGAGTAGCGTCGTCATTAACAGAGGAGCAGCGAGTAGCGTCGTCTTTAACAGAGGAGCAGCGCGTAGCGTCGTCTTTAACAAAGGAGCAGCGAGTAGCGTCGTCTTTAACAGAGGAGCAGCGAACAGCGTCGTCATTAACAAAGTAGCAGCGCGTAGCGTCGTCATTAAAAGAGTTGCAGCGCGAGTAGCGCCGTCATTAACACCATCCACGTACACAGAGAATGGCATTCCCCCTCGGTGTTCATCCGTCCTGCCAGATCAGGACATAAAACTTCAGGAGTGTATTGTCATCAGCCCGCCAGGCCACTGAAGGTAACAGAAAACTCGGTGTTTGTCCCCAGTTAGAAAATGGGATGTTGATTTTCCCTCTTGTTTGTATTGCGTGAACGTATTATTTTTTTTTTTTTTCAAGAGCTGAAGAGAATTATGGGAATTAATGAAAATATTTCTGTTTGTTGTTGAGAGTTCTTCACAACAAGCAATATATATATATATATTTTTTTTAAATCGGCGTTTTATTGGTTTTTTTGCTTGTTTTTTTTTAATTGTCTGAATGCGATCGTGGTTCCATTATACCCACGAGTCTTTTTCTGCCACCTTTTCAGATGGTGTGATGTAATTGGGCCTCCTTATTGACCGTCCTTTCGCCTGTATATATATATATATATATATATATATATATATATATATATATAGATAGATAGATAGATAGATAGATATAGATATATCCACTGTTGTTTCTAGATCTCGAAACGTTTGACGTCGTACACAACGTTCCTGACACATCACACACGTTGATGAACGTTGATGTCCTTCAGATGTTGATGGCATGACGAAAACTCCCCCACTACGCGCACGCTGGCGGTCAACTCCAGCAGGTCATCTCCAGCGTCGTCGTGTGAGGACGACTGTCAAAACTAACCTGGGGGTTGGTGGGAGAGAGGGGAGTGAGGCTTACGGTACTCCGGTTCATTCTCTTTAAACCTAACCTGTCATTTATTTATATTATTATTCATCGCCGTATATTTTTTGGGCGCTACTTTGATCGTCAGGGCTTTGATTTCGCTCTGTTACACCTCTCACAGTGAGGCAGTAAAGTCATTTCTCTCTCTCTCTCTCTCTCTCTCTCTCTCTCTCTCTCTCTCTCTCTCTCTCTCTCTCTCTCTCTCTCTCTCTCTCTCGTAGGAGTGAGTACCACCCTGGTTCGAGACTTGGAGATCAACAGGGGTGTGACACGTGACGGGTCGATTAATCTGAGACGATTAACAAGATGATCAACGGACTGCGAAGAGATGACGGACCGAGAAGTGACTGACTGCTTGCGAGGAACAATGGATTGACCATTTGAAAGAGAGAGAGAGAGAGAGAGAGAGAGAGAGAGAGAGAGAGAGAGAGAGAGAGAGAGAGAGAGTGTCCTTAGGCTAATCACCCTCGCTCTTCTACCCTAATTCCGTGCGTGTGGGTCGTGTTACGCACCGCCCCAGCCCAGTCACCTGACCACAGTGCAGAAGGAGGGGGGAGATGGGAATGACGCATACCTTTATCTGGTCAGTGACCCCACCTGACCTCGCTGAGCGAGGCCACGTTGCTTGACCGTCTCTCATCTACCGTGAGTTTCGTGTTTTCTACTGCGCCTGAGTTTCGTGTTTTCTGCTGCGTCTGGTTTCGTGTCTCTGCTGCGCCTGGTTTAGTGTTTTCTACTGCGACTGAGTTTTGTGTTTTCTTCTGCGCCTGAATTTCATGTTTTCTGCTTCGCTTGGTTTCGTGTTTTCTACTGCGTCTGGTTTCGAGTCTTCTACTGCGTTTAGTTTCGTGTTTTCTACTGCGCCTGAGTTTCGTGTTTTCTACTGCGCCTGGTTTCGTGTTTTCTACTGCGTTTAGTTTCGTGTTTTCTACTGCGCCTGGTTTCGTGTTTCTACTGCGCCTGAGTTTCGTATTTTCTACTGTGCCTGGTTTCGTGTTTTCTACTACGTTAAGTTTCGTGTTTTCTGCTGCGCCTGGTTTCTGGCCAATTCCCTGTCTTCCCTCTGAACATACGCTTAATATTCGCGTGTGGATCTCTGCTCTGGTGGATTGCCTTTGTGCTTAATCCTTGGAAAAAAAAAAGAAGGTAAGTTTTCGTTATTATACATTGGACTTAAATGATGAGTTAAATATTCATGTTGACTCGAAAGGTTTTTGTATAAACCTCCAGCTAGAGAGAGAGAGAGAGAGAGAGAGAGAGAGAGAGAGAGGTGGGTGTTGACGAGGCTTCTCTTGTTGCTCTCTCTCTCTCTCTCTCTCTCTCTCTCTCTCTCTCTCTCTCTCTCTCTCTCTCTCTCTCTCTCTCTCTCTCTCTCTCTCCCTGTTCTGGTATTCCAACCCTTCATTTAGAATTCTGCCCATATACCCGAAACAACAGGAGTTTTTGTTTTTGTTTGGGAAATGTGTGTAATAATATGGAAGCTTGAACAACAGCTGAAGATGACGGCTGCCGCCTCTTGTAAGTAGGTGGAACTGTGTGTGTACGGCCTCTTATAAGTAGGTGTAACTGGGTGTGTACCGCCTCTTATAAGTAGGTGTAACTGCGTGTGTACCGCCTCTTACAAGTAGGTATAACCGTGTGTACCGCCTAAGTAGGTGTAACTGCGTGTGTACCGCCTAAGTAGGTGTAACTGCGTGTGTACCGCCTCTTTTGTAAGTATAACCGCGTGTGTACCGTGAAATAAGTACATAGTTTCCAGATGATCACATGAGAAAAATATAAACAAAAGAGCCGACACCAAGTTAGACGGAATGTATTTACGTTTCTCGTTGAATTCGAACCACCAGAACCTGATCCTTTAATAGGAGGCATTTATATTACGACCTCCATACGTGTATCTTCGTATTCGTGTGTGTGTGTGTGTGTGTGTAACATAATTTCACGACATGAGACTAAAAACCCATATAGGTTATACCACAACCTTCAGTTCAAGTCCTGATTTCTCTAAACTCTAGTGTCTGATCGTTCTCGCAATTAGTGTCCTTTGTTCCCCCCAAAGCATACATATATATATATATATATATATATATATATATATATATATATATATATATATATATATATATATATATATATATATATATGAAACTATAATTCAATTGCCATTTATAATGTTAAAGTCAAAGAGGCTAATTGTCTTGAGCGTAAGTTATGGAACTGGAGAAGACGTCAGGCGCAGGGGCTTTGCTTGTCTAAGGTGGAACAAACGACCACGTAATTACCAGTTCGAGTGTTTTATACCGTTAACGTCTTTGTCTGCTAAGCAAGATACTTCGGCGTGCGCCAAGCCGTATGTAATTGAATTTACTAGTAACGTTTCAAGATAGTTAAATGCGTCAATCATCCAAAATATAAGAATATATTAGTTTATATACGTCAATCATCCAAAATATAAGAATATATTAGTTTATATACGTCAATCATCCAAAATATAAGAATATATTAGTTTATATACGTCAATCATCCAAAATATAAGAATATATTAGTTTATATACGTCAATCATCGAAAATATAAGAGTATATTAGTTTATATACGTCAATCATCTAAAATATAAGAATATATTAGTTTATATACGTCAATCATCTAAAATATAAGAATATATTAGTTTATATACGTCAGTCATCCAAAATATAAGAATATATTAGTTTATATACGTCAATCATCTAAAATATAAGAATATATTAGTTTATATACGTCAATCATCTAAAATATAAGAATATATTAGTTTATATACGTCAATCATCTAAAATATAAGAATATATTAGTTTATATACGTCAATCATCTAAAATATAAGAATATATTAGTTTATATACGTCAATCATCTAAAATATAAGAATATATTAGTTTATATACGTCAATCATCTAAAATATAAGAATATATTAGTTTATATACGTCAATCATCTAAAATATAAGAATATATTAGTTTATATACGTCAACCATCCAAGATATAAGAATATATTTAAGATATTGTTTATATTTTTTTTTTTTTTTTATTGAACGTCACGAAAGTATCTAACCAATCGTAATTACTGTGGGTTTTGACTGTCGAGATGCCAGGGTTCTGATTGGTTGGAGGCCATAGGACGAATGAGATTTCGCGAGATGTGAAGTTCAGCGACGGTGGCCGTGTTAACAAACACTCACTCCGCAGATGACCCGTGCGTTGTGTGTGTGAGCCAGTCGTACGAAACTTTCCAAAACTTGTGGTCGTTTCTGTGAGCTTTTGATTTGACTGTGGACTCGGTTTCGTTCGCCGATCAGTATAGGACCTCTTTAAAAGTGCATTCGAGTCGGTGGCAGTGTTATTAACCAGTGGAAATGGCGATTGAAAACACCAAGGCGGCGCAAGGGAAGAGGAAGGAGGAAGAGGGAGGAGGAAGCAAGAGCGCGGAAGCTTACCATAGTTTCGCCGGCCAACCACCAGGTGCGCGGTCTCCCCTCACACCCGCTGGTCCCCAGCCAAGTATTAAACGTCTCTTTTAATGTCTGAACTTTTAACGTTAAGAAGAGAAAGGTGGTCGTTTTAGGACTCTGTGAAGTAGTTTAATCTATACTTCTATACTTTGTGTGTGCGTATATATATATATATATATATATATATATATATATATATATATATATATATATATATATATATATATATATATATATATATATATATACATATATACACACATTATACACGTGTGTGTGTGTGTGTGTGTGTGTGTGTGTGTGTGTGCATCCTTTCGTCCTTATCATAAAGCTAGGTTTAGGCAAGAAGGGTATTGAAGAGCCTTCTGTTTTTACTTGTTTTCGTAATTCACATAATGCATTTGATGTTCTAGACCTGAGTAAGTTTGGAGTTTGAGTTTCGTGAAACTGTTCGTGTTGCATAGCAGGCATGATCATAAGTTTAGGTTAAGTCCTTGTACTTGACGGTATTATTCTTACGTACGACGATACGACGCTTGAAAGGCCAAGTCATAGGCCAGGCTATGATACCCATGGGTCGTACCGTCGTGATATAGGGTCGTACCTTCGTGCCCAGAAGGTTGTACCGTCGTGCCCCAAGGGTCGAACCGTCGTGCCCCAAGGGCCGTACCGTCGTGCAGAAGAGGGTAGATTCAACATTACAAACATTACTGCCCTGTTTTACTCTAGAGTTCAATATGTGGTCATGTTGAGATCTGTTTTCATTTAACAAAATCCAAAAAAAAAAAAAGTTTTCGTTCATCACAATTTCATTCTCGCTGTAACGCAATAACTGTTCTCCTGTATAACGGTGCTTAGTGCTTATGTAAATAACAAGAACACAAGAGTATGAACCCACTGCCTCAGTGATCAATGATGCGATTTCATAAACGTGCAAATTTCCTAAACAAAGGTGTTCCCTGGTCGAGGGGTGGGGGGGATGTGTTCTACAAAGGTGTTCCTTCGTCGAACATGTGACTCACAAAGGTGTTTCACTGTCGAACATCATGGTTCACAAGGGCGTTTTCCTGTCGAACATGTGGCTCTCAAGAGATGTTGCGTTGCGTGGTCAATCATACGACTCACAAAGATGTTCCCTCGCCTTATGGGCACACAGACGGTGCGCTCTTGTCGAGCCTGTGATTCACAGAGGTGCTCCATTGTCGAGCACTTGGCTCACTTAGGTGTTTTGTCGATCACATGACTGGAAAAGTTATGATGAGAAGGTAAGACGTGCATAATTGATCGAAGGTCATCACTCGTTTCAGTACGGTGCTTAAGGAAAACTTCGTCGTACATGGTAGAGTCCAATAGATGACTGCAGAAGAAGTACCCTGGAATACTTACATGTAATCATTGTTTGATTAGTAGTCTACATGGAATCTCGTTTTCCTTATGATTAGCGAATTCTGTGAAATTTAAGATCACGTAGTTTAGTGGATCGCTGTATAGTTTGAGTCGTCAGGGGACCGTCATTAAGAACCATCGTCAGATTTGACTGAGGGTTGTGGTCGGCAGACCGTAAACAAACCAGACGTTAGGACGCAAGGGTCGTTTACGTCAACGGATAGGTCCATTCGGCTGTAAATAACATTTTATTCGTCGACCTTATCGTCACCATGGCAACCCCAGATGGAACCTGTGTGAGTGGCAAGTTAGTGCTACCTCCCAGAGTAATAAAAGGGTTGGGCTTTGACTGCTGCACTAAGCATGCCATGGTGATGATGGTGTTAAGGTCGCCCACAGCACACCCAGCTGTTCATCCATCCACCGTTTGGTGGATATAAACCTCTGGGGCGAAGAACACCAGAACTCGGACGGGCCCAACCAGCCAACAGCTGGTGTCCATGGTCTAGAGACATTAGACCTTACGGACAAGCTTTGGCGCTTACGAGGGGATCGTACATTTCGATCTTTATTGATGTACGTCAACCTAATCTTTATTGATGTACGTCAACCTACTCTTTATTGGTGTACGTCAACCTAATCTTTATTAATGTACGTCAACTTAATCCTTATTGATGTACCTTCAACCTAATCTTTATTGATGTACGTCAACCTAATCTTTATTGATGTACGTCAACCTAATCTTTATTGATGTGCGTCATCCGTCAACCCAGTGTCTTGCGTCAACCGTCACCCCAGTTTCTGGTTGATTCCGATCCGATTCCCTGGGGTATCGTAACGTCCAGGAGGGAGGAGTCTGATGCTAATTTTCGCTAAAATGGTGATGAAAATGCCATTCCAACGTCGCTGTCATGCGTTTTAGATGAATGATTGAAGCGCAGCGCTTCCTCCCTGACGTGCAACGCTTATACACAGTTTAGATGACATTAAACCGTAAAGCGACAGTGATGTGGTTTTCGACTCGGGATAGAAAGGTGTGAATTATCGACCTGAAAGACAATGACCATTAATGATACATTCGTTTATCGCCGTTTGATTGCGTATATATATAAGAAAAAACGTCTCCAGATTCATATCGAGTGTGGAGTTATTAGGTTCCCCTATAGCAAAATCCTGCGTAATCTCGCCTCACAACTTTGCTTAATAAGGTATAGTATTGTTATTTACGATACTGCTAAGGTCATTCATTGAAGACAGCAAAATATTCAGTCCCCTGGTTTTGTAAGCCATGTTCCCAGACATGGCCTGCCTTACTGCTGTTGGTCACGGGGAAAAACACGATATATCTTCAGAGTTTAATATGATATACCTCTGGATGACAACATTCACCCGGATGAATCGCGAGCAAAACACTTTTGAAACGCGTCTTGGGTTTTTGCGAGTTCATTCGCAGGGTTCTGGAAAATTCCAATTACACTTTAACCTTACGGACGGAACTCACAACCTGTGTCTTTGAATGAGAGTGACGACACTCGAGCAGCCCAGGTATATAAAAAATATCAGGGTTTATGAGCAAATGGTAAAAGAAAAGGAAAAAATAAAAGAATAAGAATTAATCTCACACGGACGACATGGAAGCTTCGAATCCCACGTCGAACTCAAAGAACTTCGTAATGTAGTTTCGACTCAAAGAACTTCGTAATGTAGCTTCGTGCGTGAAGCTGAAGTTTTCCGTAGGCGTTTCCACGTGGTAACGTGAAGAGTGAATGGTAAATGAATAACAGTACAATATTATTCAAGTGTATTTCATTTGTAGAATAACAGTACAATATTATTCAAGTGTATTTGATGTGTAGAATAACAGTACAATATTATTCAAGTGCATTTGGTGTGTAGAATAACAGTACAATATTATTCAAGTGTATTTCATGTGTAGAATAACAGTACAATATTATTCAAGTATATTTGATGTGTAGAATAACAGTACAATATTATTCACGTACATTTGGTGTGTAGAATAACAGTACAATATCATTCAAGATTATTTGATGTGTAGAATAACAATACATCATTATTAAGATATATTTGATGTGTAGAATAAGAATACATCATTATTAAGATATATTTTTGATGTGTAGAATAGCAGCATATCATTATTCAGATATATTTGATGTGTAGTTTCACTCTTGTCGTTACCGCATATTTTCCCTTCCGGTCATAAAAGCCTATATAAAGAATCTTTTTCTCGTGGTCTAATAACCAGCTTAATTTCTGTAGTTCCCTGGGAATATGTGTTGTAGGGGAGACTTCATTATATTATTGAAATGAAATATCTTAATTAAATGTTTATTCCTAGTTTACGAAGGCGTACTTTCTCTTTTCCGTTTCCGTGGTCAAGAAAATGCGATACTATCCCTTAAAATCGGTATATGGCTTCAGATACCCTCGGGACTCTTGTCTTAAGGACAGATGTGCCCACGATAAGGTTTTCTGAATGGGATAGGTTTCGTTTCGTCGACGGATAGCGGTTGAAATAGTAATTCTTGCTTCTATATATGTGTGTGTGTGTGTGTGTGTGTGTGTGACTACTGTTTGTGTGTTACGGGGTGGAGAGTTTTACACTCGAGTTGCCTGGTCTTAATTTAACTTTGTATATGTATCCCATGGCTTATAACCACTGGATGTGCGTATGAGAAAAAAAAATTAAATGAAAAAGACTAACCAAGCACCTATTTATCGACCAGCCCCAAGCGTTAGGATGAACACCCAGGGTTGGATGTAGGCCGACTGCCACGCCCATGTTTCGAACCCTTTGCTGTTCCCCGACCCCAGGCTGGCTCATGCCGACTCATGGTCAGCAGCGCTAAACACTACACTGCGGGGAGAGAGAGAGAGAGAGAGAGGCCCAACAGCTCACTGACCCCAGGCATCCGGAGGCGAGAAAGTGTGGCAATCAGTAGATAACATACACAACAAACTGTAATCCTTGTGTTATCGATCAAATAACTTTCGGGGGGAAAAAAGGAAAAGAGAGAAAACGTGAGTCGGAGAAAGAAAACGTGAGTGGCATCAAAATAAAAAGAGCTCGTGAAATCGAAGCGCATGCGTCTCGTTACCGAGTCTCGTATAAAAAGTAGTACGTGTTCGGTGTTGCGTTTCAATTCGACGCAAACGAGAGATAATGCTTACCAGAAGCGATGCTCAGCTGTCGAAATGGGATGTGTATATTTCTTTTTATCTTTTTTATCCTTGCGGATGCGTGATTTAGGGAAGGAAAGAGCCTGTACAGAGGGATTTATTCTTTCATAAAAGAAAAGATCCCTTTTGGGTACACCTTTGCCTTGCCAGCTGGTTATTCCAATTTAGAAGTTTAAAGTTAGAAAAGTTTATGAACGTTTGAATTGTGTTCGAATGCCCTGCGTTTTTAGGTAGCATTATTATTATTATTATTATTATTATTATTATTATTATTATTATTATTATTATTATCATTATTTGAGTTTCGGCTACATTTAAACGCACTAGACGTTCTGCCTCATTTTTTTGATGCTTTTCTAGTTAATGACAGTTGCGTTTTTTCGGTGCCTTATTATTATTATTATTATTATTATTATTATTATTATTATTATCATTATTATTTGAGTTTAGGCTACATTTAAACGCACTAGACGTTCCATTTTGTCATTGCAACTTTTCTAGTTAATGACAATTGCGTTTTTTTTTCTTCTTCTTCTTCTTCTTCTTCTTGAGGTATTGACAGAGTTAGTAACGCGATGATTTATCCGGTTACTTAGTTTGTTAGGTTTTTTCCCCTTCAGAAGCACGTAATTCCATCTGATTATCTGGAGATAACAGCCTCGTCTATTTTCGTGAAACGAGATGGCTGATTTTACAGTCTCTCTCTCTCTCTCTCTCTCTCTCTCTCTCTCTCTCTCTCTCTCTCTATCTATCTATCTATCTATCTATCTATCTATCTATCTATCTCTATCTCTATCTATCAATCTATCATCTACTATTTATCTAATCTCTCGATCTTTTTCCTTTTGCAAGGTAAGCTACAGGGGAATTTAGACTCTCAGTTGAATCATTCAGTCTTGCCGTCTCGTAGCGGAAGGATATTAAACTATGCTCGGCCGGATTACGAAGTGTGCTCATTTAGCTGTTCGTCAGAGTTCCAGCGTGTGATTCCACAGGGGGCGGGAGCACTGTGTTTCTCCTTTGTGCTGCTGTAGGAGACCGTCTCTAGGAGAGTATCCGGGGGAACCTCCAAGCTACGAGGTGTGTGTCTGGAATAGCCGTGCGCCTCTTGGGACATAAAAAGGAAGTTTCGGCTCCTTGAACAGTTGATGAAAAGGATATTGATTGGCTGTTGCTTATGACTTACTCAAAGAATATTGGCTGTTGATTATAATTTAAAGAATATTGGCTCTTGATTTTTATTTACTTAAAGAATATTGGCTGTTGCTTATTACTTACTCAAAGAATATTGGTTGTTGCTTATTACTTACTCAAAGAATATTGGTTGTTGGTTGTTACTCAAAGAATATTGGCTGTTGCTTATTACTTACTCAAAGAATATTGGCTGTTGCTTATTACTTACTCAAAGAATATTGGCTGTTGATTATTACTTACTCAAAGAATATTGGCTGTTGCTTATTACTTACTCAAAGAATATTGGCTGTTACTCAAAGAATATTGGCTGTTGATTATAATTTAAAGAATAGTGGCTCTTGATTTTTACGTACTCAAAGAATATTGGCTCTTGACTGTTACTTACTCAAAGGTGTAGAGCAGCAACAGGAGCATGGTACTGCCTCTCGGTGATACCTTTCGATTAGTGTGACTTCATTTTGTGAAATTTCAATGAAAATTGTAGCATTATAGTTCTGTTTTACGCCAACACACACACACACACACACACACACACACACACACACACACACACACACACACACACCACACACACACACTCACACACCTTTTCCGTCTACGAACTTCCTGTACAAACACATTCATTATACTGCAATAATAGAACGTCATTTGTAAAGACTCAGGAAAAAAATCGGGAACCGGTGCCCTACTCTTTAGTTATGGCCCCATGTGTAGAGGGCAACCATGTCTACTTCATATGGAGAACTTTTATTATGAATGAAAACGGGAAATCGTAACTCTCTCGAGAGACCTCCTTCTCTGCTTTACTTAGTGGCCATTCTTTCCCTATTCCCAGGATTCCAACCCATGATTTCCAGGTTCCATAATCTCTCGTCTGTTGTGCCATCAGTGCTCCGTGTTCCAGTCTGGACTGAGGTCGGTAAACATCCTGGAAGCTGAGACTTTTCCACCCGACCCGACGTCTGCTCTCCTGGGTGTTTCTCTATCTCCCGTAGGCCTCTTAGGGTATCGAATTCAGTTACCTTTCGCGTATGGACTTCAGTGAGTAGGGAACACACACACACACACACACACACACACACACACATGCGGGCCTCCGTGGCCTAGGGGTTAGCATTACTGACCATGGGTCATTACGGGTCCGCCTAGGGTAGGGGCTCTTGGGTTGGAGTCCATGACGCGGCGGTCGGCCCACAGACAATCCACAGTTGTTCATCCTCCCCTCGGGAGGGGTTTTCATGGTACATATACAAGACTGAGAGACAGGAGCAACACGAGTGTGAAACTCGCTCCCTTTCAAACACACACACACACACACACACACACACACACACACACACACACACACACACACACAGAAATGTTAATCATAGACAGACACACACACACACGAGAATTTGTATGATGAATTTTTGCAAGTCCTTGTGTCAGGTGGCCAAAAAGATACTAAACAGTAGACGCTTTCCTTCACTGTGTCCCAGTTTTCTGAGAAAGGGGAGTGGAAGCTTAATTGGTGTGGTAGTGCGATTATCATCAACAGCATCTAGTGGAATTATGACTCCCTCACCCTCCATGACAACCCTCGAAAAGACCCAGTGGCCTGTTGTTGCTGTCTGTATTCCCATTCCTTTGTATTCCACCCCCTGGCATTTGGGTGGAACAGCCAGAGCTAAATCAAGCCGTGCCAATTAAGGGAACGTCGCGAGGAAGTCTTGATTGTAGAGATACAAGAAAGATGTATCGTGCAAGGCGAATTCTCCTACGTACCTAACCCACACAGAGTTACACGAAACAGCTCCGAAACTCAACGAATCTAATGTTGCAAGGCGAATTCTCCTACGTACCTAACCCACACAGTCAGAGTTACACGAAACAGCTCCGAAACTCAACGAATCTAATGTTGCAAGGCGAATTCTCGTACGTACCTAACCCACACAGCCAGAGTTACACGAAACAGCTCCGAAACTCAACGAATCTAATGTTCCGTAGCGTAACTTTTTCTTCTTTTTTTTTCCAGTAACTTCTTGTTTTTTTTTTCCCCGTTGTGAACTCACTGGTACCATGTGTTTAATGGTTTCTTTATGGCTGCACACAGTAGCCTCCCTGCCATAGCCGTTAATATCCGAATCACTTGACCCAGAGTCGTTCGCAGTCGAGGATTAACTTGATGGAAAGCGTAGGTAATGATTCAGTCTCGTGATCCAAAGCGCTGATCCGAAGCGTTGGTAATGATTCAGTCACTTGATCCAAAGCGTCCTAAGGTAATGGTTCAGTCGCCTGATCCAAAGCGTTGTTCATGATTCATGTACTTGATCCAAAGCGTTGTTACGTAATGGTTCAGCCACCTCATCCAAAGCGTTGTTAATGATTCAGTCACTTAATCCAAACCGTTACGAAATTCAGTCACCTCATCAAAAGCGTTGCCAATAGTCGAGTCCCCTGACCCGAAGCGTTACCAATACTTTACTCACCTGATCCAAAGCATTGCCAATACTTTACTCACCTGACCCCAAAGCGTTACCAATACTTTACTCACCTGACCCCAAAGCGTTGCCAACTCTTTACTCACCTGATCCAAAGCGTTGCCAAGTCGTTGCGTCGCCTGACCGAGATCGTTACCAATACCGGAGTCACCCGAGGCCGAAAGCGTTGTGAAGGAGGCGCGAGCCTCGTGATTCCAGGAAGCTAAATAAGAAAGAAAGAAGGAAAAAAAGAGAAAGTTAAAAAGAATTCCAAGGCCGGTCGATCATCCTTCAGAGGAAAACAGGTGGTGTTCGAAGGGCTTACGTGCTCTCAAACTGAGCGTTTACACATTCCTCCACGCCTCATTTTCCCCCCCTCACCAATGATCGCATTCTGGATACTTAAGGCTATCCAATGAAAACACGGGAACCTCACACACACACACACACACACACACACACACACACACACACACACCTTATACCCATGTCGATTATTATTCCTAGAACACCTTCGGCGAAGAGTTCCATTATATCGCAAAGGGTTCGGTTTCTCTCTCTCTCTCTCTCTCTCTCTCTCTCTCTCTCTCAGGATTTCCAAGTCGTTTGTGATGGTGTTATTGCTCGTGGCGTTTGTATGAACCTAGAACGCCAAGGAATGTGTGTGTGTGTGTGTGTGTGTGTGTGTGTGTGTGTGTGTGTGCAGAAATACTTTTTGGAAAAGCGAGAATCCTGAGCGCTTTCGTGTATTACCGCATCCTCAGAGGACTCGTCGTCTGTGTTTCTTGTGGTGTTTCTGTATTTATGAAGACGTTCGTTTTTTGTGATTTTCTGAGATCATATTCCAACATAGATATACCTTGGCCATGTTAAGTTGTACCTGTTAAAGCCATCTTTGATATGAACGTAGTTGAGACAATTTCATGCGGTCTTCGCTGATTTAACGAGAGATCCTTTCAAGGTTCACGATATATCTTCTTACCCTTATTCTTTAGAACGTAACTTCAGACTTAAGCATGTCCCTACGATACACCCGCCATTCAAATCCTGAGGTCAGAGTTACCGAAGTTTGCGTGGACATGCCAGGAGACGAGAGCCACGCCCAGAGTGTCTGTGGCCTAAGTCCATTACAGCCAGAGACTTGGGTGTGGAGTTAAGCACACAAGACATTCGAACTTAGGGGAAAGCAGATGTATGGCCAAGTGAGGCTTTGTGGAGATAATGGTCTTGTATCGTTTGTTTATTATCTGCGGACGGAAAGAATATACATGTATATTGTAATAGACATAAGAATGAATAGAAATTAGAAAAAGAAATCTATATCAGATACAGAATGGATGTTGAAGTACGATCATAAAGGAAGAAATTGAAGTAGATTATAGATTATTTGATTATCTATGAATAAGTAAAGTAAATGTTATATTTAGTAACAGGGAAAAGATAATACTACCCACCTACATCCTGTGTGTCATGGAAAGCGAGTAAAAGTGGCTGGGACATGGAAATGCCTCCCACCTCGCCTCCCGCCACCACTTTTTCTCATCACTTTCCAGAATTAGGAACAGGAGTAACAAAGCCATTTTTTTTCTCTCTCTCTCTTTCCCTCCTGAAAGGCTCAATTTCTGATGCTTCTTCGCTAAGGAGAGTGAGGCGAGCGCGTATGGAAACGAGTCTTCCTCGTAGATCACTTTCAAAAGAAGTGCTTGGTGTTGCGCGCGGCATATGGTGAGGCACGGGTTGGTGGCTTGGCTCACTGAGTTCTAAATTCTGAACATCATCTTCAAGTGTTCAGGACCAAACAAGCTGATATTGCGTGTATGGCCCTTGCTGAAGTAACGCTGCGTCCCAGACAGACAAATCATAGTTCAGGGTTATATATATATATATATATATATATATATATATATATATATATATATATATATATGGGACATATGCATAAGATTTATAGGGTAAGACTAATAAGCAGGTGCGAGATGCAGACATTAAAGACCGAATATCTGTACACACACACACACACACACACACACACACACACACACACACACACACACACACAAAAGCGTGCGTGGTCAAATTCTCCTTCAATAATGTAACTATTTAAAGAGCTCTGTTGTCTTCCCCTGGTCATAATGACAGTCTTCCACATACACTTTGTCTCCGCACCCTCTATTTAATCCCCCTATCCTTCTAATTCCAAATAAAGATTACAGTCCAAAACAAACTTTTTAATTGCATGAAGCTAAACACCACGTACTAACCTTACAACGTCACACATTGAATGAATACATTCAAGGTATCGCCATTCAACGCATTTTGCATGGTAGTAGCATGGCGACCATCCCATATTCCTTTCCAGTCGCCAGCCATCCGTAAATCTCCCACCACATTTATCTCATTATACTAATTTTCACTGACGAGCAGCTTAAGCCTGAGGGAAGCAAGGAACAGTGGTGCTCATGGAACAAGGAGGAGGAGAGGAGGAGGAGGAGGAGAGTGGTGGGGTGGTGTGGTGGTGTTCCTGTAAATCCTCGAGGCTAATTAGGTAGTTAGGGAAACTAATTAGGGAGTTGCGTGTTAGGCTGGACGACTGTGTTTCAAATAAGCCGACGGGCTTTGATGTCCTGATTGGGGCGAATAATAAGGAAGCTCAGAGATCCGTGACGTTTCTTGTCATACCCGTTGCCAGGTGTTGGCCTCCTCCTCTCCTTCCCCCCCCTCCTCATCCTCCTCCTCCTCCTCCTCCTCCTCCTCCTCCTCATCCTCGTCCTCCTCCTCATCCTCATCCTCGTCCTCCTCCTCCCCCTCATCCTCGTCCTCCTCCTCCTCCTTCGTCAGTTCCGTGTCGATAATGATCCGACCAGGTCGACTTTAACGTTGGCTCGCTGCAGTCTGCTGTTGCGACACCGGGCTTGTACTTAACAAGATGGCTGGCTTTCCCCCACTCCTCCTCCTCCTCCTCCTCCAGGTGTCGTGTGTGAGGCGGTTTCGTGGTCAGTGGCAGTGAGCGTCGGTGTGGTTTATGCATCATGTTTAGCGTGGTGGGGTGGTGGTACGTGATCCGCGTCATGTAGTGCCGTCGCGAAGACAGCGCTACGAAGGAGTCGAAGTTAGGTCATGCTCTCTCTCTCTCTCTCTCTCTCTCTCTCTCTCTCTCTCTCTCTCTCTCTCTCTCTCTCTCTCTCTTCTCTCTCACACACACACACACACACACACACACACACACACACACACAAATCACACAAAAGACTGTTGTTAAAAGTCAAAAGTCTCATGGTACTGGACTGAACTATACGAAAAGATTCGTGGAACATATCCGGGGAAAGCGACTAAATACGAAGGTGCGGGAATGAAAAAAATAAAAAAGGTATTTCGCTAACGGAATATCTGAACGGCGGAAGTAAATTATTCGATGATCCCGTTGAATTAAAACGAAGCGTTCAAACGTTCAGAGAATTAGGCGATGATTGGTTGAAAAGAATGGGGTCACTGTTGCCCAACGGAAGTTTTCTCCATAGTCTGGTGGTACGAACTTTTGAACGCCAAACCTCAATAAACAAGGGAGCGCCAAGGCATCCCAGACCACAGCGGGATCATCCGTAAGTTTTGAAGTTATTTCTTGTGGTAGCGGTAGAGATCACATCCCCCCACCAGCCAGTCTCCCTTTCAGTAACATCGTATAGTGGTGACATGACAAAGTTACAAAATGTATCAAATACAAAATGCATCGTCGTCAGCACAAAATGTATCAAATACAAAATGCATCGTCGTCGTCAGCACCACCACAAATCTTCGTTACAGCACAGACTACAGCGTAGTACAAAGCAGGAATAAAGACACAAGTGTAAATCGTGTTGCATTCGTCATGTTACAGGAGTATAATGCTCTATGTTGGCTGCGTGTTAAAACTCCAGTAAGAGGGATTTGCACCAACCAACATAAAATGATTTGGAATGTAATGAGAGATACGAATTGTCTCTGCTTGCACACACGAGAGTCTTATGATTATTTATATCATTTTATCCGGCAGCGTTTAATCTAAATCTATTAAAAGCTTCCTCTTTTCTTTTTTTGTTTAAAAAGAAAAATGATTAAATTTATAATCTTGTTTAGGTCTTTGCGTGAATTGTATGATACACATTCTAGTCCTGGTTACTCGACGCCTCATTAGGAGCGAGTTTCCAGCAATTTCAGGAGCAATAAACCCGGTAGGATGGGCGTTAGGAAATGGAATGGCCCAGCATGCACACACGATCACTCTGACGTCTCCCTCCCCCTGAAGACTTTATGGACCGATCTTGCAAAGGCCATGATGTATATACACATTTTGGTAGCGCTTCCAAGTTGCCCATGTACTCTTGTACACTTTGATAGCGCTTCCAAGTTGCCCATGTACTCTTGTACATTTTGGAAGCTCTCCTAAGTTGCACATGTACTCTTGTACACTTTGATAGCGCTTCCAAGTTGCCCATGTACTCTTGTACACTTTGATAGCGCTTCCAAGTTGCCCATGTACTCTTGTACACTTTGATAGCGCTTCCAAGTTGCCCATGTACTCTTGTACATTTTGGAAGCTCTCCTAAGTTGCACATGTACTCTTGTACATTTTGGAAGCTCTCCTAAGTTGCACATGTACTCTTGTACACTTTGATAGCGCTTCCAAGTTGCCCATGTACTCTTGTACACTTTGATAGCGCTTCCAAGTTGCCCATGTACTCTTGTACACTTTGATAGCGCTTCCAAGTTGCCCATGTACTCTTGTACACTTTGATAGCGCTTCCAAGTTGCCCATGTACTCTTGTACATTTTGGAAGCTCTCCTAAGTTGCACATGTACTCTTGTACACTTTGATAGCGCTTCCAAGTTGCCCATGTACTCTTGTACACTTTGATAGCGCTTCCAAGTTGCCCATGTACTCTTGTACACTTTGATAGCGCTTCCAAGTTGCCCATGTACTCTTGTACTTTTTCATAGCTCTCTTAAGTTGCACATGTACTCTTGTACATTTTGGAAGCTCTCCTAAGTTGCACATGTACTCTTGTACACTTTGATAGCGCTTCCAAGTTGCCCATGTACTCTTGTACACTTTGATAGCGCTTCCAAGTTGCCCATGTACTCTTGTACACTTTGATAGCGCTTCCAAGTTGCCCATGTACTCTTGTACACTTTGATAGCGCTTCCAAGTTGCCCATGTACTCTTGTACACTTTGATAGCGCTTCCAAGTTGCCCATGTACTCTTGTACATTTTGGAAGCTCTCCTAAGTTGCACATGTACTCTTGTACATTTTGGAAGCTCTCCTAAGTTGCACATGTACTCTTGTACATTTTGGAAGCTCTCCTAAGTTGCACATGTACTCTTGTACACTTTGATAGCGCTTCCAAGTTGCCCATGTACTCTTGTACACTTTGATAGCGCTTCCAAGTTGCCCATGTACTCTTGTACATTTTGGAAGCTCTCCTAAGTTGCACATGTACTCTTGTACACTTTGATAGCGCTTCCAAGTTGCCCATGTACTCTTGTACACTTTGATAGCGCTTCCAAGTTGCCCATGTACTCTTGTACACTTTGATAGCGCTTCCAAGTTGCCCATGTACTCTTGTACATTTTGGAAGCTCTCCTAAGTTGCACATGTACTCTTGTACACTTTGATAGCGCTTCCAAGTTGCCCATGTACTCTTGTACACTTTGATAGCGCTTCCAAGTTGCCCATGTACTCTTGTACACTTTGATAGCGCTTCCAAGTTGCCCATGTACTCTTGTACACTTTGATAGCGCTTCCAAGTTGCCCATGTACTCTTGTACATTTTGGAAGCTCTCCTAAGTTGCACATGTACTCTTGTACACTTTGATAGCTCTCTTAAGTTGCACATGTACTCTTGTACACTTTGATAGCGCTTCCAAGTTGCCCATGTACTCTTGTACTTTTTCATAGCTCTCTTAAGTTGCACATGTACTCTTGTACACTTTGATAGCGCTTCCAAGTTGCCCATGTACTCTTGTACACTTTGATAGCGCTTCCAAGTTGCCCATGTACTCTTGTACTTTTTCATAGCTCTCTTAAGTTGCACATGTACTCTTGTACATTTTGGAAGCTCTCCTAAGTTGCACATGTACTCTTGTACATTTTGGAAGCTCTCCTAAGTTGCACATGTACTCTTGTACATTTTGGAAGCTCTCCTAAGTTGCACATGTACTCTTGTACTTTTTCATAGCTCTCTTAAGTTGCACATGTACTCTTGTACTTTTTCATAGCTCTCTTAAGTTGCACATGTACTCTTGTACTTTTTCATAGCTCTCTTAAGTTGCACATGTACTCTTGTACTTTTTCATAGCTCTCTTAAGTTGCACATGTACTCTTGTACACTTTGATAGCGCTTCCAAGTTGCCCATGTACTCTTGTACACTTTGATAGCGCTTCCAAGTTGCCCATGTACTCTTGTACTTTTTCATAGCTCTCTTAAGTTGCACATGTACTCTTGTACTTTTTCATAGCTCTCTTAAGTTGCACATGTACTCTTGTACTTTTTCATAGCTCTCTTAAGTTGCACATGTACTCTTGTACACTTTGATAGCGCTTCCAAGTTGCCCATGTACTCTTGTACTTTTTCATAGCTCTCTTAAGTTGCACATGTACTCTTGTACACTTTGATAGCGCTTCCAAGTTGCCCATGTACTCTTGTACACTTTGATAGCGCTTCCAAGTTGCCCATGTACTCTTGTACACTTTGATAGCGCTTCCAAGTTGCCCATGTACTCTTGTACATTTTGGAAGCTCTCCTAAGTTGCACATGTACTCTTGTACATTTTGGAAGCTCTCCTAAGTTGCACATGTACTCTTGTACTTTTTCATAGCTCTCTTAAGTTGCACATGTACTCTTGTACATTTTGGAAGCTCTCCTAAGTTGCACATGTACTCTTGTACACTTTGATAGCGCTTCCAAGTTGCCCATGTACTCTTGTACACTTTGATAGCGCTTCCAAGTTGCCCATGTACTCTTGTACTTTTTCATAGCTCTCTTAAGTTGCACATGTACTCTTGTACACTTTGATAGCGCTTCCAAGTTGCCCATGTACTCTTGTACATTTTGGAAGCTCTCCTAAGTTGCACATGTACTCTTGTACACTTTGATAGCGCTTCCAAGTTGCCCATGTACTCTTGTACACTTTGATAGCGCTTCCAAGTTGCCCATGTACTCTTGTACTTTTTCATAGCTCTCTTAAGTTGCACATGTACTCTTGTACTTTTTCATAGCTCTCTTAAGTTGCACATGTACTCTTGTACACTTTGATAGCGCTTCCAAGTTGCCCATGTACTCTTGTACTTTTTCATAGCTCTCTTAAGTTGCACATGTACTCTTGTACACTTTGATAGCGCTTCCAAGTTGCCCATGTACTCTTGTACATTTTGGAAGCTCTCCTAAGTTGCACATGTACTCTTGTACACTTTGATAGCGCTTCCAAGTTGCCCATGTACTCTTGTACTTTTTCATAGCTCTCTTAAGTTGCACATGTACTCTTGTACACTTTGATAGCGCTTCCAAGTTGCCCATGTACTCTTGTACACTTTGATAGCGCTTCCAAGTTGCCCATGTACTCTTGTACATTTTGGAAGCTCTCCTAAGTTGCACATGTACTCTTGTACATTTTGGAAGCTCTCCTAAGTTGCACATGTACTCTTGTACATTTTGGAAGCTCTCCTAAGTTGCACATGTACTCTTGTACATTTTGGAAGCTCTCCTAAGTTGCACATGTACTCTTGTACACTTTGATAGCGCTTCCAAGTTGCCCATGTACTCTTGTACACTTTGATAGCGCTTCCAAGTTGCCCATGTACTCAGGGTGATGTTAAGTGTGTTGGTGGGTGGTGAGTGTGAGTGCGTGCAGTGACACGTGGCGTGTTGACAGACCTGCGGAGTGTTGAGTTGATGGCGGGAGGTTGGAAAAAAAAAAATGTCAAATAAAGAGGTATTGTACGCAGTCATCCCCTTCCTCCCCTTTTTCTCTTTCATTACGCCGGCGTAGTTCATCATTTTTTCATACGCTAAATCCCTCTTTACAGCGTATGCCATTACCTATGAATAAATTAGCTGGGTTTATGTTATATTTACACGCAAATGGCACTGTTTTTTTTTTTCTTTGAGATCGGGTTGTATGGCTGGATTCGTCATTCATTCTTCACATAACGTCAGTTCGTCTGTGACAATTCCATTTTACCTTTTTTTTTTTTTCTCTTCTGTTTGTTTCTCTGTTTTGGACTCTTACCAGCTGTGTTTGGCCGAATGATTTAAGTTTATACTGTCTCTTTGTTATCATCTCTTTCATTCCTGTTTCCTTTCCATTCCTCTCCACCCAGGGGTAAATACGATTATGAACACACCTTCCCCAGCAGTCGCTACTCTTCTACTCTACTATGATATCTCCACGTATGCAGATCAGCAACGTAGATAAGATACCACTGCTGTCCTCCAGCAGGTAGCTTAAGCCGTGGAAGGGAGACGAGGAGAGTGTAAAGCCATAGGGCGAAGCACCCAGAGGGACATGACTTACAACAATAAGTAGTAGCCATGACGTGAGGCAACAGGTGTTGTTCTGTATCACATCTGGCCTTGCCAACGTATTCTCATGTGCCCCGACGACGGCCCCGGCAAAAAAAGTATATCATTCTCAATACATCACGAATTAAACTTTCATATTACTACTACTACTACTACTATTACTACTACTATTGCTGTTACTACTACTACTACTACTACTACTATTATTGCTGCTACGCTCGCTCCTCTCCGCGGCCTTTTTCCTCCCTTGCCACTTTCTTAGTAAACACATGACCTCTGGACACCCACTGTGGAACGGGAGTTCGTTGTTCAGCCCATAACGGCGGTATCAAAACGTTCGTTCAGCAGTTCGCGGGAAATAACAAATGCTTCTCTCTCTCTCTCTCTCTCTCTCTCTCTCTCTCTCTCTCTCTCTCTCTCTCTCTCTCTCT
>NC_092261.1:9780196-9787696 GCF_036320965.1 Panulirus ornatus | reverse complement strand
TAATGAAGGCTTGTTAGTAGATAACAAAACGGTTGTTACTTCGAAGAGTGTGAGAGAAGAGGAGGAGGATATTTATAGGTTGTTAATAGCCATCGTTAAACGGATGGATGAAGGCTGTTGTTAAAACAGTTGTTGTTAGGGATCTCATTACGTTACATAATTCCATAATTAGATAAGACTAGTAACGTTTGTGAACCATCCTATATATATATATATATATATATATATATATATATATATATATATATATATATATATATATAAATATATATATGGAGCGGGGGGCTGGAAATCCTCCCCTCTCGTTTTTGATTTTCCAAAAGAAGGTACAGAGAAGGGGGCCAAGTGAGGATATTCCCTCAAAGGCTCAGTCCTCTGTTCTTAACGCTACCTCGCTAACGCGGGAAATGGCGAATAGTATAAAAAAAAAAATATATATATATATATATATATATATATATATATATATATATATATATATATATATATATATATATATATATATATATATATATATATATATAATGCACTGAAGTACAGTAGCGGTTCTAATGATATGGAGAGTCTCACGCGAGAACAGTAGTGGTAGATCGTGTGGGACAGCTGGGAGCTTAGCATATCAGAGGTAGAGATCCCCATTCCATCGTCCTATTCCCCTGAGGGTCTTCACTCGACGAGCATAGAGAGGCAGCCTCCACACACACACCACACACACACACACACACACACACACACACACACACACACACACCTCCCTCTAGTTGACAAGATCCTACCATTTCCTCCCGGTCCCTTGAGCACGACGGCACGACCCTTTAGACGAAGTCGTATGCGCGTGGCATAACCCATGAACACGACTTTACGACCCTTTGGTATGAGTGGCCTGTCCCTTTGACCTGAGTGTGTGAATATACCCACCACCACCGCCTACGGACGGGTGGTGGTGCGTTGGGCCACGGACGAAAGAGCCGCCCTTGCTCTCGACAAATGGATGGATCACGTGAGATATGATTTCAATGTTTGTGTCTCATCACTGACCGTGTCTGCTATCGAGTAACGCCACTCGGTGTGAGTACCACTCATTTTACCGCCTTCCTCAAATTAACTTCAGCCGGTAGTGGTTCCAGCCCTCTGGAAACAGCTCCTGCTTAACTGGGATGGTCATATCAAGCGAGACAGCTGCTTGGGTAAGCTGACACTGATGTTTATATATATATATAGCGTGGTATATATATATATATATATATATATATATATATATATATATATATATATATATATATATATTTTATTTATTTTATTATACTTTGTCGCTGTCTCCCGCGTTTGCGAGGTAGCGCAAGGAAACAGACGAAAGAAATGGCCCAACCCCCCCCCCCCCCCCCATACACATGTATATACATACGTCCACACACGCAAATATACATACCTACACAGCTTTCCATGGTTTACCCCAGACGCTTCACATGCCCTGCTTCAATCCACTGACAGCACGTCAACCCCGGTATACCACATCGCTCCAATTCACTCTATTCCTTGCCCTCCTTTCACCCTCCTGCATGTTCAGGCCCCGATCCCACAAAATCTTTTTCACTCCATCTTTCCACCTCCAATTTGGTCTCCCTCTTCTCCTTGTTCCCTCCACCTCCGACACATATATCCTCTTGGTCAATCTTTCCCCACTCATCCTCTCCATGTGCACAAACCACTTCAAAACACCCTCTTCTGCTCTCTCAACCACGCTCTTTTTATTTCCACACATCTCTCTTACCCTTACGTTACTCACTCGATCAAACCACCTCACACCACACATTGTCCTCAAACATCTCATTTCCAGCACATCCATCCTCCTGCGCACAACTCTATCCATAGCCCACGCCTCGCAACCATACAACATTGTTGGAACCACTATTCCTTCAAACATACCCATTTTTGCTTTCCGAGATATATATATATATATATATATATATATATATATATATATATATATATATATATATATATATATATATATATATATATATATATATATATAATACCTAAAAAGTAGTTTGTTAGTTTGTGAAAGGTTCAACATTTTTTTTTCAAAAGTCTCAAATGACCACATCAGAACGCGCACTCCCTCCCTCACCATCTCTGATGCAGCAGAACCCGGACGACTCTTTTCAGAGAGACGTCGTGGCTCTCCTCGCCTGGTCGACCGTACTCAAAATCCCATTATACAGAAGTCCAGCACACGTCCGAGTCCGGTTGACAGCCGTTAATGGCTTGGATATGCCACTTTCTCTCCCTCCCTCCCTCTCTCTCTTTACTCCGTTGCCTCCATAAGTAGCAGCGCTTTTCATCACCTGCCCGCAGGTGTCGGCGCCATCCCCTGACCAGCTTCATACCAACGCTGACGCCCCAGCTCGTCACGTCCTTGCGGCACGAAACACCAGTTTTTCTCTGTGACGGACGTGACAAGCGTGACTTACGTAACGGTGGTTATTTCGCGACGATAGACGATTGATTTCAGCTTCAGTCTCCAGAGGACGACGGTAGGGTAGGTACGACGGTTGAGGACGACGACGGTAGGGTACGATGCTTGAGGACGACGACGGTAGGGTACGACGCTGGAGAACGACTGTACGATACGACCCTTGAGAAAGACGGTGCTGCCCTTGAGCAGTGAGGTGTGACACATGGTGTGCGATATGCGTGGCATCTTCTCTGACCTTATTATAAGATCAGGTTAAATGACATTCTGGCACATGCAGATGTCTTACCCCTGTGCTCAGTAGTCGTACGTTCGTGATTAAGAATCTATATAATTTCCCTTGCGATAGGGAAATCCTCCCCTCCAGTTTTTTTTTTTTTTTTTTTTTTTTGCAAAGGAGGGAACAGAGAAGGGGGCCAAGTGAGGGTTTTCCCTCTTATGCTCAGTCCTCTGCTGTTAACGCTACCCAGCTAACGCGGGAAATGGCGAATATGTATTGAAATATATATATATATATATATATATATAGCGTTGATGATATGCCATTGTTTAGGGCCTTAGTTCCTAGTGCCGTCTCAGCTAACATAAGGGGAAGAATGTATATATAAATTCATCATCTTAATTCTTTCCTTTATGAATTCATTTTTTGTAATTCTTCGTCTTTCTTGGATCTCATCATCGTTGGATAATTTCCATGTAATCCTCGGCTACATAAGGCTTGAATGTGCTATAGTACTTTGTGTACAGTACTTTAAATGTTCTCACTAAAGCACGTTTACTGAATTTGAACCTTACCCTTTTTTTTTCAATTCTTTTTTTTTTCTCTCACTTTTCAGCACGTCAGTCTGTTCGATTAGCAGCTTGGCAGGTTTGCATATATATATATATTTTTTTTCCTCATCCGTTCGCAAAACTGAAAGTGACGAATTCTTTTTTTTTACTTTTCGCCTCTCTGCCCGTAGTACATAGAACTCTCAGTCCTTTTTTTTTTTATTTTGTTTTTTAGCCAATCTGAATTGAAATCTGCTAATGCCAGACCTTAACGGCGTTTTCATGAAAGTTTCTCTTTGGGAACTGGATCATATTATTCTCCCCCCCCCCCCCTTTTTGCCTCCATGAACGAAAAACGAATCAATGCAAGTAAGACGCTTCATGATCATCCTCACCGTGTTTACCTACGCTTCTTGTCCGTCCGTGAAAAAATGAGTCGAGTCGTGCGGATCAATTTAGACACGTAACCCCTTCCTCTACACTTCCCCCCGTTTTCCTTTTCCTCGTTTTGGCATTTTGGTTAAGCCAAGCCTCTCGATCACCGGGCAGTGACTTCGTCAGATATTCTTCTTCAGGTTTTTGTCATACGGTAAATGTACCTGAAGCTGAATGAGTGATTATATCATTTTTATTGATCTCTCGTTTTCAAAAAGATGACATTATTCATCTTGAAATCTCCTTTTATTTATCTTTTTTCCCCCGTTCCTTTGTCCGTTCGTTGTTGTCTCGTATCTATTTCTTCTTTAGACCTTCCCGAACAGTGAACTAACGACTGGAGCCTTCGCTTTTTCTGCACCCAATCGTCACTTCAAGAAAGTATTTGAAGGCAGGAAGGGAGGATTTCCAGTCTTCTGCTCCCCTCCTCCTTCCCCTCCGTCTCGTCTCTCGACATTCAGGAGGTACATGAGCAGCGGTCATTTTTCCCCAAGTGCGCATAACCCAAAAGACACTCGTGTAAGCACTGCGCGTCATAAACACGACACTACGTGGACCAACCCAGTCCCGAAGACTGATCACTGCGGTGTGTTCACTGGTGTGTGTGTATACAGTGTGATGGTAGATAGATTCCAGATATAGTTTTCCTTGTCTCAAAAGTGTACTAGATAGATTCGAGATTTGGTTTTCCTTGTCTCAAAAGTATACTGGATAGATTCCAGACTTTGTTTCCCTTGTCTCAAAAGTATACTAGATAGATTCGAGATTTGGTTTTCCTTGTCTCAAAAGTATACTTGATAGATTCCAGACATAATTTTTTCTCGTCTCAAAAGTATGTCACCATAAGAGACAAGACATCCAAGGTCATTCCATCAAGTAACACGGATAAGAGCTTTGCGTGGGGGGGGTGTGAAGATTAAGAAAGCACAGACTATAACGGAGAAGAGAAAAATGTAAAAGTCTGTGTGCCACTTTGTGTGTGGCGGGGGTCGCTGTGGGAAATACTGGCGGGTGCCATGATATCGCTGGGTTATGGCGGGGGGTCATTACGCCGCCGTGTTTAACGATATTGCACGTCCTCCTTGTGACCCCCATCAAGGGATACCAAGATGATCAGGGCCAGGAGGTGGTAAGGCCAAGGGGGTGTGGGGGTGTGGGCTATGGCGCAAGTGTTGGAGACGTGAGGATCTTTAAACCTCTCGAAGCATCAACGGGTTCGAAACTCGAAGCATCAACGGTTCGAATCCCGAGGCATCAACGGTTCGAATCTTGAGCACGACGGTACACTCCTCGAGCACGACGGTACTTCCTTTGAGCACTGCGTTCTATTCCTTCAAGCATGTACAGTAGGTACGATCCTTAAGTACGAAGGCACGATCCTCTAGCACGTGACGGTACGACCTTTAAACGCGACGGTACGATCCTTAAGCATGACGGTACGACCCTCCGGTAAGTGTAAGGTCAAAGGCCTGACCTTCATGTCCATGGGTCGTACACCGTCTCGCTCGAGGGATTAAGCTCCGGCAGCGTCGGTCATGGTCGACTAACACACACCCTCAGCAATCGAGTGCCTCTCGCATAACTCTTCACTGCTTGAGCTCAATTTGCTGCTTATTTGATATTCAGAATATTAATCTACTCCGGGATGCTTTGCACGAGTAATTGCTCCCACCGGCACTGACCGAATATTCCGTTATGTATAGTCGATCCAGCCCTAATTGTACTCACGGTGTACGAGTCAATTTTCCAAGACGCGTCGCAACCCGAGAGTTAATCGATAGACCAGTCTGCGTCCTCTCGAAGCGGCGTGACTACGAGGGTTACATATTTAGTACGGGCTCACCACCCGTTGTCAAAAATGGAAAGCCGAGCGGTCGTAATGTGTCATCTGTTCTAGACTGCTCCCCGTGGAAGCTATAATAGCCAAGCCCGTTACAGCGAGACGGGCGAGGGTGGAACTCTCTCTCTCGAGCTTTTAGAACAGTCAGTGCACATTGTTTACTTCATCCGTCGAGACGTTGGTGTTGCAGCAGTCCAATGTGAAGACGCGACGAAGTATCATACACCAATAGGACCAAGTGGCTCTCTATGTGTTTCCTCTCACTCCGGATATACTGCATGGAAAGAAGCGTCGCTCTGTCGAAGGAGGGAGGGAGAAGGATTGATCTTCTGTGAGAGTAGTGCTGGAGAACACCGAGACTGTCTTTTGTATCAGACGGATACGCTGTTCGTCGACGTATGTCTGATGTATCTGCAGATGTCGAGGACGAAGAGAGTGAGGAGGCTGCTCCTCCTCCCTCGTGCTTATTTGCTGTCCATAGACACGTCTAGCCGTGCTCGGGTGGAGCTTTTACACAAGACATTGCGTATGGAGACTCGAAGCGAGGACTTCTTGTTCAGTCGTGCACACTCTGAGCCACCATCACGAGAGGCGACGTTTTACAAAATGTCAACTCGGTTCTAGATGCAGGCTCCTCTCAGGGATAGTGTACGTGGAAGTACAGAAGACGAAGCTTCTCTTGTGCTCGGTGGGTCATTCAGGAGTCCAGACACAAAGAGTCGAGGCATCGAACCAAAATTCTAAGAGGCTTCACTGCATCATCGACAGACAGGCCTTAGCTTCCGAGGTTATTGCCGCTTGAGCTGGAAGAAGACGTGATGTAAATGGTCAGCAGTATCGTGTCATGTATCCTCGGCGCACGCCCGTTTCATCTCCACCGTTTGCAAAATACTGACTGCTCACGAAACTCCTCGTTTCCCACAGAGACGTTCGTCGGCTCGCTAGAGGAATTGCCATCACGGGAGACCTTGGACTGCCGAAAGAGATGAAGGAGTTGTTCGTTCGTGAAGGAGGAGGAACAGGAGTCTTAAGAAGTTCGTCCTTAGATTAGGTCATTCACCTCACTTTATGGATCACTCGCCTTGCCCGTTTTCGTGGATTTTTTTCCCACATCTTTGCAGTCCTTGAGGGGAAGAAATGCCACTGCTTTCGATTATTATCATTTTTTTTTTTTTTTTTGACAAATAGTGGCATTCGTGATGGAATTGATCCTTGCGAAGCAAACCTGAGAAAAGGGACGGGTGTGCCAGTGTTTGTTCTCGATTTTTTTTAGAAAAGCAATGGCATTCGTGTTGAAGAAGTAGGGGTGTTTGATATGTATGAGACACTAGTTAGTCGGGTGGATCTTGGTAAGTCTTTAGAACAGTTGGCAAAGTTGATAAAAGGGAAATAGTTTCAAAGAAAGAGATACTGAACCTATTTTCTCAATCTGTCAAAGTTTGACTTCATTCTTCTCGGAAGTGGATCCAAAATCATTCCTGCCTCTTATGAAAATAGAATTCAAGATTGATTCATCTGTCTTGTCAGAGACTCCTGGCTTCCTTCATTCGCCAAAGGAGACTCGCTTACAAGGCTCGGGTGTAAAATAAGTGGAGTGATCCCCTCGGTTTACGGAGGCCGCTGCTGTCCTTCACACTATTTACATGGGTCTGGATTTTTCCACACAGCTTATCTGTCTGTCATCAGATCCAGAAACGTGATCTCCTTCGGCTGCAGAACCCTGAGCTTCGTTATGCACTGGCAGGAGGAGCCTAGGTAGCGTCATTCCCTCTTAGATACAAGTCCATGTATGATAATGATGTATATATATATATATATATATATATATATATATATATATATATATATATATATATATATATATATATATGTGTGTGTGTGTGTGTGTGTGTGTGTTTGTGTGTGTGTATTCGTTCCTTAGGCCAAGTTCCTGTAAGCTCCTACGCCCATACCTTCCTCTTACGCGCGGTTGAACGAA
>NC_092261.1:9742696-9775196 GCF_036320965.1 Panulirus ornatus | reverse complement strand
TCTCCTGAGCGACAGACACTGGAACCGATGCCAGGCCTCTTGGCCCTACGAGAAATCAGAATGGTTCAGGAAGAGGATACGAAAAATCCCTCGGCATTGATAGTAATGTTTATCTACCTAGCGGGTATAGTGAAGCCATTGTTATGTTCCCTCTAGTACTATATAAAGACCGAATACAGAAGTGGAAGTGAGTGTGGTCCGCGTAGTTTGTGTGTTGAGACTTCCTTCGAGGAACCCAGCTGTTGAAAGGGCTCGGCGATGGACTCTTCATAGAAGATGGTGTCCTTCGTCAAGGATAACACTCATCTCCCTCTCTCTCTCTATCACTTCACTGCCGTTAGTCAAGGGGATATATATATATATATATATATATATATATATATATATATATATATATATATATATATATATATATATATCAAACTTGCACACTCACCGCGGCAATATTCTGGCTCTTCTCGCAGCTTGAAAATAGGCTGGAATTATATTTACGCGAGGTAACACAACACTCCCAGTGTGTTCTATCACGTAGGAATCATTCTGAAGGAAAGAAAACGCGCTACAACACCGTCCATCCTCGCTTCCTCTCCCTCCCTCCCTCACTCTCTCCCACTCCATCACCTAGGGCTGGCTTGCAAATACACGCCACGCGCAACAACACCGTGTTGCCTCCGTCCGTCACCTGGGGATAGTTTGGAAATTGGATGTACAGCGAGCGGAGAATCTCTGACTCTCAAATGGTGAATGACAGGTCGAGGGCGGATGCGTATGCGTGTTTTTGACAAGCCTGTTCACTACTGTAAACCTGGGCGCAGCTTTCGGGCCGATATCAAAGGGAAAAACAGCCTTTGCCTCCCCTTTGCGCGTCAAATTGAACTGACAAGCCGATAAATGCGTTGTTATTTACTTCGTTTTCTTTTTAAGGTTCTTGATCCGGAAGCAACGGCGTCGTTTTCTTTCGGTTTAGGAAAGGGCTTCTTCAGTGGATAAACAAAGGGTTCGAACTAGGCTAGGGCGAGACGAATCCTGAGCAGCAATGGTAATTCTTAAGAGAACTAGCAAATGAGATTCGCTGTCTAGAGGTGTTTCAGTCATTCCTAGTCGAACTATTCGAGCACGACAGTGTGACCCTTAAGCAAGACAGTACGACCCTTAAGCAAGACACTACGACCCTTAAGCAAGACAGCACGACCCTTAAGCAAGAGAGTACGACCCTTAAGCAAGACAGTACGACCCTTAAGCAAGACAGTACGCCCCTTAAGCAAGACAATACGATCCTTAAGCACGACAGTACGACTCTTAAGCAAGACAGTGCGACCCTTAAGCAAGACAGTACGACCTTTAAGCACGACAGTACGACCCTTAAGCACGACAGTACGACCCTTAAGCACGACAGTAAGGCCTTCATCTTGACCTCAAAAGGATCGATCGTACCGACCGACGTTCATACACATCAGGTTAACACTCAGTGACACAAAATATTTCTCCCGCCATAACTCTATGCCTTCTGTCCAGCGGCTCCCATTTCAGCGCTAAGTTCATGACTCTCCACCTCCCTCCCTCCCTCCCTCCCTCCTTCCCTCCCTCCCTCCTTCCCTCCTTCCTTCCTTTTGTCTCATTTTCAGTTGACGCTCTTTGCCATATGGCGTTGTACGTTCGAGTATTCGAAAAAGAAAACGTCGAAATAACGTTGAATGTATGTATTTTTTTTTTTTTAATCGGAGACTTAAAAAAAAAATCGCAGTGGCGTAGTTTTTGTAATTGTGTGGATGTTGGGTGTAATGTTCTAATCCCATTTCTCATTATGTATACACTGTTCGTTTATCTCACTAACATTTACGTCAACGAACAGTTCTTCATCCTGATGACTACACATATAAATTTAAGAGATTTTCTTAATTACGAGATAGACTGGCTAAATACATTTTATTAAATTTTTCGAGCTGACTCTGACACTGTGAAAGGGTTAAGTGACGCATAATGAACTTGTGAACTTATTATTTCAAGCACACGTGACTGAGCAGTAGAATTTGTATATATATATATATATATATATATATATATATATATATATATATATATATATATATATATAAGGTATACAGTAACTCTAAACCACTCGTGTACACAAGTGTTTCATCCCACGTAGGCGGATTTGAAAAACGTTCTTCATATTTTTTTTCGTTTGTTTTATTTCAACCGTTATTTACCCTAAAAGCTTAAATGGGATTAATTAGCAATTCTCCCTCTGTTTATGTCGCTTCCCAGGAAGCAACGCGTTTTGTTTTACTTATTCATTTTCAGCTTGTTTAAGTCCTACGTGATTCAGCTTTAGATTAGTTAACTTTTAGCCCGAAAATTTCCTTCTTTCGTTCGGTCAATGTTATCATTTCAGTCCAGATAGTAGATATATATATATATATATATATATATATATATATATATATATATATATATTGATAAAAGAACCTGTCAGTTTGAATCCACTACAACTATATATATATATATATATATATATATATATATATATATATATATATATATATATGTATATATATATATGTATATATATATATGTATATATATATATATATATATATATATATATATATATATATATATATATATATATATATATATATATATACTATGTGACTCGTTGAGAATTTCAGGTCTTCTGCGCCTTTTCACCCACCAAGTTTTATATCTTCCTTGCAATTGGAGCTCCTGGGTCGTTATGTATATGTCTTGGCTCATTTGTACACATTGTGGTTGATAACTGTACTCTGGGGTCGCCTATATATACATATATCTCCCAGACTCGTACGACTACTGTTGCCTCTTGTGAGTTCCGGGATGTGTGTGTGTCTGTGTTTGTCTTTGGAACCGTCTATCTGTGATCCTTGGAGTATTTCTGTGTCTGTGTTTGTCTGTGTGTGTGTGTGTGTGTGTGTGTGTGTGTGTATGAAACCGTCTGTCTGTAATCCATAGAATATATCTGTGTCTGTCTTTGTCTGTGTGTGTGTCTATGGAACCGTCTGTCTGTGATCCTTAGAATATTTCTGTGTGTGTGTGTGTGTGTGTGTGTGTGTGTGTGTGTGTGTGTGTGTGTGTGTGTGTGTGTGTGTGTGTGTTCGGCGGGTTTATCGTGTTTCCATTTCATATTGTTCCTGTTGCGATATATATATGATGCATTTTATTTTCGCGTTTTACCTGGTTCCCTTCCGTGCGCATAAATTTTGGGCTGATGTTATCACTTTCGTATTATTACGCAGCTTTCCTTACGGGGTGCGAGCTGTTTAGATGAAATCTGTTTCGCCATAAACATCAGTTGCATTATTGCGAATATCGTATTTGTTTTTTATTATTGAGGTGGTTTAGGAGTACTCGTAAATTTGTGCCATATTTATTCCTTGGGCGAATTTCCTTTCGCGATATTGACTCATGCATGTGTATGTTATGAGTTTTGTTTTTTTTATGACTCACTCTTTTAGAGTTGACTTGAATTTAGAGAAGCCTTAATTGGCTACTCAAGAGTACGGTTGTTTGATTGGTTGTTAAGGCCCATCATCCGCCAGGGTCGTTAACGCCGTTAACCTCCAGCAACGTCCACTAACCGGGAAAAATGTATCAAACCTTCAAGTGTTGATGGTAATCCTCATACCTTATACTCACTATGTGGCTCATGCTAACGATAAAGAATATTGTCATAAATACATATACAGTATGTGTCTTTTACTGTCTGCAGGCACTCGTTATGATATTCTATTTTATCTATCTTTTTTTTTCTTCGAATTCATTTCTTAGACGTTCTGAAAGATTGGGAAAAAACTTCGATTTCGCTTACACGTAGAGAGCTTTTAAGGTCTGTTGACTGCACGACCTCCAAACTATTGTTCTGAGAAGAAAAGCAAGAGTTCCACAGTGACGACTACTCCCCCTATATCTCGCACGCTGGAAAGAGCGTACGCTGGTGGGTGGTGTTATGCGGTGTGAGGAAGCGGCGCTTACAACTGGGTTATATGTGTGTGTTATGTTTGCTCTTTCCTCTGGAATGATTACCATGATTCCTTCAAGGCATGACCACTTACTACCAATTACAAGTTAGAAGAGTAATTGGTGCCACAACCTTGATCATTTTTTCTTTTTTTTGTGGTTCGCAAGACGTTACCATTCACCCAGAGACGCAGTTTGGCGTAGATGTTAGTTTCGTCCTTATTTTACGTCAGGTCTTCGCCAGGTCACGGGCCGCCCACCGCCCCCTTGTCTTTTCAGTGAGGCTGTCAGAAGATCCAGCAGGAGGGTTGCTGTCTAAGGCTACTGTCTCGAAGCTTATACATTATGGACGATATTTTAAGCAAGTCGATCGGAGATGCCTTTTCCATGTCTGAATCCAGACTTTCTCCTACTTAATATGATGTGATATTTAATGAACCAGTGAATCCCTTGGTAATGGCGTTGGAAAGTAATTTCCTTCTTTCAATTTTTGAACATGTGATTTACTCCTGTGTTCAAGTCCCACTTAAGGAAGCTTTCAGATACGAAGCCTCTTACTGATGTTCAGTGCAAGTGTGGAGGACGTACACAGAGGGGAGCTGTAGATGCTCTTGAGCGTCTGTTTTTTTTTTTTTTGTTAAGAATGTAGAGGCTTCCGAGGCCAGGCTCCAGAGCTTCGTTGAAACATTTATCGAGTAAGAGCTTCCTCTTCTTCTCCACCTCCAGTGAGGGGTGAGGAAGGTAGTGTCCTTTCGGGGTCTGCTTCTCCTCCTCCGTCTTCCTCGTAGGCTGCAGCGAGAGGACCTCGTCCTTATCTCAACACGCTGATGAAGGCAGGAGACCATCTGGTAGGAAGGTGGTCTCTGGAGGGGAAACCCTGTTTCTTCTCTACAGTAATACCTCAACACGTCTTCTACCCTGAGACCGTTATTGCACTTTCCTCTCAGCATCCTCTCGCCGTCTTCTATTGTCTAGCTCTAAAAGGTGTTTTCGTTTTCTTTCGTGCATTAATATGTATGCTATTCTTCTTATTCATACAGGATCGTGGTTCAATATTTTTTTCATCTGTTCCAACTCGACGCACAGAAGCCTATCAGGTTTTAAGTCACCTCCAGGTTTAACTCTGTGTTCTAGGTTTAATTCCCTGCTTTTCTACAAGGGGGAATATTAGATTATAGATATCTACCAGCGTTCACGTAAGTTCCGTGACGTGTGTGTCAATACCTCTTGGTGTGAACCGCGTATTTACCCACACATAATAATGTGGGGTTTAACGTAGCTGTAACTTTCTTCGCCGGACTTCCATGGTTTGATCGGCGAAGACGATAATAAACTGCCTTTTTAGGAGATACTCTTGTTCCCTCACGGCAGTTTTAGTACAGCGTTCCAAACATACTCATGAGGAAACATGTTGTAAAATATCTTGCCTCATTACGTTCAAAATTTTTTTTCAAGAACTTTATTTCATTCTCTTTTATTTTATTATTATTATTTTTTTGGCGTTCTCCTTAACTAGCTGACGCTACCGGGCGGCGAGAACGGGTGGTAACGAAGACTCTTTCTGTGACTCGGTTTGATCGTCGTGTTACAGGCTATTGAGGTGTTACAGGCACAAACTGCCTCTTACCGATAACGATATTAGATCGGGCGTTGGGGAAAAAGTATCCTGTATGATAAAGATTAAACGGAGGTGACGATATTACTGGCATCGAAAGATCGCGTTAATGTCACCTCCCCATGAAGTAAAAACCTCCCCCACTCCCCCTCTTCCTCTAGCTCTTCCTTGACCCCACTCCCTGCTCTGTCTTCCCATCCCTCGACTCCCCACCCACGAATGACACCCCCCCCCTCCCTTTCCCCCAAACCGTAATATATCCAACCCCTCACCACCCCAGTGGTGGCCTGTCTAGTGGCCGTGTCCGCCACAGACCACCACGGTTAGCTGTGGTGGTCTGTGGTGGACGTAGTCCATTGTATATAGACTGAAATAGTGGCTTCGTTCTCTGGGAAGCACTGCTGTTGAAAAGTGTTTGTTCTGTGGTCTGTAGTCAGACCCAGTATTTATAACGCTAAAAAAAAATGTGATGTCTTATATTAGTTGTTAATTTGTCACTTAGATTGATAAGTAGATGGCCACCCGATATATATGATTATCATTAGTAGTAGGAACAGTAGTAGTAGTAGTAGCAGTAGTACAGTAGCAGCATTATAAGTAGTAGTAGTAGTCGTAGTAGTAGTATAGTAGCAGCATTATAAGTAGTAGTAATAGTAGTAGTTGAAGTAGTAGTAGTAGTCGTAGTAGTAGTATAGTAGCAGCATAATAAGTAGTGGTAGTAGTCGTAGTAGTAGTATAGTAGCAGCATTATAAGTAGTAGTAGTAGTAGTAGTTGAAGTCGTAGTAGTAGTAGTAGCAGCAGTAGTACAGTAGCAGCATTTTAAGTAGTAGTAGTAGTAGCAGCAGTAGTACAGTAGCAGCATTTTAAGTAGTAGTAGCAGTCGTAGTAGTAGTATAGTAGCAGCATTACAAGTAGTAGTAGTAGTAATAGTAGTAGTTGAAGTAGTTGTAGTAGTCGTAGTAGTAGTATAGTAGCAGCATTATAAGTAGTAGTGGTAGTAGTAGTAGCATTGTTATTTTAATGCTCTGGAAACTTACCTTTTCTCCTACAGCATTTCTTTATCTTCCTCACACTATTTCTACGCACGTCGGTAGCCCTCAGCGTTGCTGCGAGGTTAAACTTAAGTGGAATATTGGCGTAATGTCAGCCCATTAGTCTTGATATATACGAAAGTTCTATAATGAAAAGCATCGTTACGTTACCGGGGTTTGATCATGACTTGGGGGGGGGGAAAACGGGTGAACGAAAAAGGTAGACATTTTTGTTGTTCTTGTTGTTGAAGCTGATTTTGCCACAGAAGTCGAGAATACTTGAGCGGTGATGGCTGAAGTTGAACAGGTGTGTCATAAATGATTTCATCATTATATTGTATAACTAGGCAGTGTGCTAAAACCTTTTTTTTCCTCAGCACCTTATCATGAATGGATGTTTACGTCCCTTCATGCCAGCACTGGTGTGATCCCCTACGTCGTTTTCTTTACCATCGAATTCTTATTAGTGTATAATCCCCAACATTGATCACAGGGTTCCCTGCTCCCACCACTCATGTTCATTACGTTTTTTATAACTCCGCTCCGTTTTCTATAACCTCAATTTTATTTTTTTTTTCGGTAACTTCTATATTTCCCTTGTCTTCTTTATGATCATTAGCATATGACTTTTTCCCCCCGTTATCATTTTCATCGATTTTCGCCACCTTCATTAAGAGCGTCATTTCCTTATAAAAGACCTTATCATGTGGTCCATATAGGTATCCCATTACCATCTCATTAGTATACTGTATAGGCTTCGCCCTCCCCCCCCGTCCTCTTTTCTTTCTTTGTCTGTCTGTCTGTCTTTGTTCGCAGATGAAGTTAGATTTTGTTATAATGAAAGTATGATGGTTAGATTATGCCTTGAAAGAGAGGTAGGTTAAGTTACACTCGTAGAGGCACGAACATAGTTTCCAAAAGTATACTTTAATAAGTGTTATACTGGAATGTGTTGTTATATCGTCTTCTGCTCATCCTCTCTGCACACGCAAAAAGAAAAAAAAGGGTATCCTGAAATGCATTTTATTTTACTTTTAAACCAGAATACACATTTACATCTTCCTGTCTTGTTTTCTCTCGTTGTCGCAGCGTAGTGGGTAGCTGAGGTGGAAATTATTGACAACATAGTAAATTGGAACAGTGCCTCCCGTTGCTCCGTTGATATTGCTCTGTTGAACACAACGGAAGGGGGCGCGGGGTGGGTGGGGGGCGGAGGGGGGGGCCCTCTTAGCCTGTTTGAACGCTGTGTGCGTTTTACGATACAACGTAATGACGGCAGAGGGATGCTGTGTCTTCTCCTGCAAACATCGTTGTGATCACAGTAGCGTAAATGGTAATTGCAACATTTATTGATAACTAATTACTCCAGGAGCAACTTCTGTGAAGTGAGTTGAGTCCTAGTGTTACCCAAGGACCTTTTTCTAAAGGCTACCTCAAGCTCGAAGGCTGCGCCTCGTTCAGTAGCTGGGAAATGGAGAGGGTGTGAGAAGTTCTTTGACGAGACTGTACGCCCTACTGATATATAGCCTCGCCAAAGGGTGACCCCTTTTTTTTTTTTTTCACTGGCTGTGAACTCCTCGTGCAGGCCGGAGTTCAGTAACACTAACTGTTGGGGTCGCAGGCATTTAATTTTTAAAAGAGGGTTCGAAGTGGAAAAGAGCAGAAGCATTCACGAAGTTAGATAAGCGATTGATTCATTCGATACCACTCAAGCATTGGGTTAGAATAGGGTCATGTTTTAAGACACGATTGGAAGTTAGGGAAATGAGTGTACTGGTGGTGGTGATGTAAGCTATAGGTGTGAGTGATGACCCGGTTATCAAAGTCAGAAGTGAAGTATTCCAAGGGATGGAAAGGGTATGAGTATTGATCTTTCTCGAGTGTTGAGAGACGCCGGCCGGTGAAGCTTCATGTGTGTGTGTGTGTGTGTGTGTGTGTGTCTGGGACGTGTCGAATGTGGAGACTAAAAATTTGAAGAGCAAACTGGTGGGATATGAATGGTGATAGGATGATGTGAAGGAAAGAAGAGGAAAAATATAAACAACGCAAATGATGAAAGAGAATGGAGATTGAGACATACAGACGGGGGCGGGGACACAGAGTGTATGTACGGTGTGATTGTGAAAGAGGCAGCGTTAACGGTAGTAGAATAACGGGAGGAGGAATGCTAACGGTTGACGAGTAAACGGAAAAAAGAGACAACGCTTCGGTACTGTAACGGAAGAAAAAGATAATGAAAATGAAGAGAGAATGACAGGAAAGAGTGTGTAACATAGAGTTAAACGAAATGGCAAGGCTCCTCGCTTGGAGCAAGTTGCTAGTGTGGTGTTTCTGAGGAAGAGGAGGAGGAGGAGGCTGGTAGGCCAGTGTGTCCGTCTGGTGTGTATGAGGGGCAGTGTACAAGAGGATGAGTGAGGGTGTTCAGAAGAAATATGGGAATGGTAAATGGTTGGTTTGTTGTTAAACATCAGTGGCCAGGTTGGTGGTCGAAGGTTTTGTTCTGTTGCCTTCCTTTTGCGCCTATCAGTTTGTCTACAAGTATGTCAGTCTTTTACAGATTGAGCACGACGTTACGACCCTTGAGCACGACGGTATGACCATTGAGCACGATGGTATGACCCTTGAGCACGATGATATGACCCTTGAGCACTATGGTATGACACTTAAGCACGACGGTATGACCCTTGAGTACGACGGTATGACACTTAAGCACGACGGTATGACCCTTGAGCACGACGTTTTTGACCCTTGAGCACGAGGATACAACCCTCATTAAATCAAAAGTCGGGTTATCAGTACCCAAAGAACTGTACCGCTGTTGTTTTAAGGTCATGACGCATCGTACCTAAGGCCTGTACCGTGTTGTGCTCAAGAGGTTAAGAATACACAAGGGGCGAAGAGAGTGAGTTATATAGAACCAGTGAAGGGGAGAGAGAGAGAGAGAGAGAGAGAGAGAGAGAGAGAGAGAGAGAGAGAGAGAGAGAGAGATGATAACAACAGAACCTCGTAAATGGTATCAGCTTTGGAAAAGGTGGATTTGAAGAGAATGTCTGCGAGTGATACGAAGATCTAGAGAAGATGGAGTGTGTGTGTGTGTGTGTGAGAGAGAGAGAGAGAGAGAGAGAGAGAGAGAGAGAGAGAGAGAGAGAGAGAGAGAGAGAGAGAGAGAGAGAGAAGAAACGACAGCTTTAAGTATGGATTGTATGGGAGGGAGACATGGACGGATAGAAGTGGCATACAGAGGAGAACGCACGAACACCCTTGTTGAATCTTGGAAGACCTGCTTTATTGACGAGTATAGAATGTATGCGTAGTGTAACAGACAGACAGTGGTCGCCCTGAGTGAATACAGATCTGTCATTCATTCTCTCCCTGTATACAACAAGAGTGGTCATACGGTCGTTGCATAATGTCACAGATACGTCCGAACAGTGACAGAAATGCCTGTATTGTCCGAGCAGAGGCGGTGGCAGACAGACAGACCCCGTTTGGTTAATGTAGGGGACAAAGTGGTGGTAATTTTACGTTTTCTGTGTCCGCAGGTGAGTGATGGTGCTGTATGAATGGGGGAGGAGGCCAGCATAGAGAAGAAGGTAAGGCAACACGTGGCTGAAGGTAAGGCAACACGTGGCAGAAGGGAAGGCAACATGTAGCAGAAGGGAAGACCATGTAGCAGAAGGTAAGGCAACACGTGGCAGAAGGTAAGAAAGTACTTGGGAGAAGGGAAGGCAACACATGGTGGTAGAAGGTAAGGCAACACGTGGCAGAAGATAAGGCAACACGTGGTGGCAGAAGGTAAGGGAAAGTACGTGAATGAAGGTAAGGCAGCACGTGGTGGCAGAAGGTAAAGCAACACGTGGTAGAAGATAAGGCAACACGTGGCAGAAGGTAAGGCAACACGTGGCAGAAGGTAAGGCAACACGTGGCAGAAGGTAAGGCAACACGTGGCAGAAGGGAAGGCAACACGTGGCAGAAGGTAAGGCAACACGTGGCAGAAGGTAAGGCAACACGTGGCAGAAGGTAAGGCAACACGTGGCAGAAGGTAAGGCAACACGTGGCAGAAGGTAAGGCAACACGTGGCAGAAGGTAAGGCAACACGTGGCAGAAGGTAAGGCAACACGTGGCAGAAGGTAAGGCAACACGTGGCAGAAGGTAAGGCAACACGTGGCAGAAGGTAAGGCAACACGTGGCAGAAGGTAAGGCAACACGTGGCAGAAGGTAAGGCAACACGTGGCAGAAGGTAAGGCAACACGTGGCAGAAGGTAAGGCAACACGTGGCAGAAGGTAAGGCAACACGTGGCAGAAGGTAAGGCAACACGTGGCAGAAGGTAAGGCAACACGTGGCAGAAGGTAAGGCAACACGTGGCAGAAGGTAAGGCAACACGTGGCAGAAGGTAAGGCAACACGTGGCAGAAGGTAAGGCAACACGTGGCAGAAGGTAAGGCAACACGTGGCAGAAGGTAAGGCAACACGTGGCAGAAGGTAAGGCAACACGTGGCAGAAGGTAAGGCAACACGTGGCAGAAGGTAAGGCAACACGTGGCAGAAGGTAAGGCAACACGTGGCAGAAGGTAAGGCAACACGTGGCAGAAGGTAAGGCAACACGTGGCAGAAGGTAAGGCAACACGTGGCAGAAGGTAAGGCAACACGTGGCAGAAGGTAAGGCAACACGTGGCAGAAGGTAAGGCAACACGTGGCAGAAGGTAAGGCAACACGTGGCAGAAGGTAAGGCAACACGTGGCAGAAGGTAAGGCAACACGTGGCAGAAGGTAAGGCAACACGTGGCAGAAGGTAAGGCAACACGTGGCAGAAGGTAAGGCAACACGTGGCAGAAGGTAAGGCAACACGTGGCAGAAGGTAAGGCAACACGTGGCAGAAGGTAAGGCAACACGTGGCAGAAGGTAAGGCAACACGTGGCAGAAGGTAAGGCAACACGTGGCAGAAGGTAAGGCAACACGTGGCAGAAGGTAAGGCAACACGTGGCAGAAGGTAAGGCAACACGTGGCAGAAGGTAAGGCAACACGTGGCAGAAGGTAAGGCAACACGTGGCAGAAGGTAAGGCAACACGTGGCAGAAGGTAAGGCAACACGTGGCAGAAGGTAAGGCAACACGTGGCAGAAGGTAAGGCAACACGTGGCAGAAGGTAAGGCAACACGTGGCAGAAGGTAAGGCAACACGTGGCAGAAGGTAAGGCAACACGTGGCAGAAGGTAAGGCAACACGTGGCAGAAGGTAAGGCAACACGTGGCAGAAGGTAAGGCAACACGTGGCAGAAGGTAAGGCAACACGTGGCAGAAGGTAAGGCAACACGTGGCAGAAGGTAAGGCAACACGTGGCAGAAGGTAAGGCAACACGTGGCAGAAGGTAAGGCAACACGTGGCAGAAGGTAAGGCAACACGTGGCAGAAGGTAAGGCAACACGTGGCAGAAGGTAAGGCAACACGTGGCAGAAGGTAAGGCAACACGTGGCAGAAGGTAAGGCAACACGTGGCAGAAGGTAAGGCAACACGTGGCAGAAGGTAAGGCAACACGTGGCAGAAGGTAAGGCAACACGTGGCAGAAGGTAAGGCAACACGTGGCAGAAGGTAAGGCAACACGTGGCAGAAGGTAAGGCAACACGTGGCAGAAGGTAAGGCAACACGTGGCAGAAGGTAAGGCAACACGTGGCAGAAGGTAAGGCAACACGTGGCAGAAGGTAAGGCAACACGTGGCAGAAGGTAAGGCAACACGTGGCAGAAGGTAAGGCAACACGTGGCAGAAGGTAAGGCAACACGTGGCAGAAGGTAAGGCAACACGTGGCAGAAGGTAAGGCAACACGTGGCAGAAGGTAAGGCAACACGTGGCAGAAGGTAAGGCAACACGTGGCAGAAGGTAAGGCAACACGTGGCAGAAGGTAAGGCAACACGTGGCAGAAGGTAAGGCAACACGTGGCAGAAGGTAAGGCAACACGTGGCAGAAGGTAAGGCAACACGTGGCAGAAGGTAAGGCAACACGTGGCAGAAGGTAAGGCAACACGTGGCAGAAGGTAAGGCAACACGTGGCAGAAGGTAAGGCAACACGTGGCAGAAGGTAAGGCAACACGTGGCAGAAGGTAAGGCAACACGTGGCAGAAGGTAAGGCAACACGTGGCAGAAGGTAAGGCAACACGTGGCAGAAGGTAAGGCAACACGTGGCAGAAGGTAAGGCAACACGTGGCAGAAGGTAAGGCAACACGTGGCAGAAGGTAAGGCAACACGTGGCAGAAGGTAAGGCAACACGTGGCAGAAGGTAAGGCAACACGTGGCAGAAGGTAAGGCAACACGTGGCAGAAGGTAAGGCAACACGTGGCAGAAGGTAAGGCAACACGTGGCAGAAGGTAAGGCAACACGTGGCAGAAGGTAAGGCAACACGTGGCAGAAGGTAAGGCAACACGTGGCAGAAGGTAAGGCAACACGTGGCAGAAGGTAAGGCAACACGTGGCAGAAGGTAAGGCAACACGTGGCAGAAGGTAAGGCAACACGTGGCAGAAGGTAAGGCAACACGTGGCAGAAGGTAAGGCAACACGTGGCAGAAGGTAAGGCAACACGTGGCAGAAGGTAAGGCAACACGTGGCAGAAGGTAAGGCAACACGTGGCAGAAGGTAAGGCAACACGTGGCAGAAGGTAAGGCAACACGTGGCAGAAGGTAAGGCAACACGTGGCAGAAGGTAAGGCAACACGTGGCAGAAGGTAAGGCAACACGTGGCAGAAGGTAAGGCAACACGTGGCAGAAGGTAAGGCAACACGTGGCAGAAGGTAAGGCAACACGTGGCAGAAGGTAAGGCAACACGTGGCAGAAGGTAAGGCAACACGTGGCAGAAGGTAAGGCAACACGTGGCAGAAGGTAAGGCAACACGTGGCAGAAGGTAAGGCAACACGTGGCAGAAGGTAAGGCAACACGTGGCAGAAGGTAAGGCAACACGTGGCAGAAGGTAAGGCAACACGTGGCAGAAGGTAAGGCAACACGTGGCAGAAGGTAAGGCAACACGTGGCAGAAGGTAAGGCAACACGTGGCAGAAGGTAAGGCAACACGTGGCAGAAGGTAAGGCAACACGTGGCAGAAGGTAAGGCAACACGTGGCAGAAGGTAAGGCAACACGTGGCAGAAGGTAAGGCAACACGTGGCAGAAGGTAAGGCAACACGTGGCAGAAGGTAAGGCAACACGTGGCAGAAGGTAAGGCAACACGTGGCAGAAGGTAAGGCAACACGTGGCAGAAGGTAAGGCAACACGTGGCAGAAGGTAAGGCAACACGTGGCAGAAGGTAAGGCAACACGTGGCAGAAGGTAAGGCAACACGTGGCAGAAGGTAAGGCAACACGTGGCAGAAGGTAAGGCAACACGTGGCAGAAGGTAAGGCAACACGTGGCAGAAGGTAAGGCAACACGTGGCAGAAGGTAAGGCAACACGTGGCAGAAGGTAAGGCAACACGTGGCAGAAGGTAAGGCAACACGTGGCAGAAGGTAAGGCAACACGTGGCAGAAGGTAAGGCAACACGTGGCAGAAGGTAAGGCAACACGTGGCAGAAGGTAAGGCAACACGTGGCAGAAGGTAAGGCAACACGTGGCAGAAGGTAAGGCAACACGTGGCAGAAGGTAAGGCAACACGTGGCAGAAGGTAAGGCAACACGTGGCAGAAGGTAAGGCAACACGTGGCAGAAGGTAAGGCAACACGTGGCAGAAGGTAAGGCAACACGTGGCAGAAGGTAAGGCAACACGTGGCAGAAGGTAAGGCAACACGTGGCAGAAGGTAAGGCAACACGTGGCAGAAGGTAAGGCAACACGTGGCAGAAGGTAAGGCAACACGTGGCAGAAGGTAAGGCAACACGTGGCAGAAGGTAAGGCAACACGTGGCAGAAGGTAAGGCAACACGTGGCAGAAGGTAAGGCAACACGTGGCAGAAGGTAAGGCAACACGTGGCAGAAGGTAAGGCAACACGTGGCAGAAGGTAAGGCAACACGTGGCAGAAGGTAAGGCAACACGTGGCAGAAGGTAAGGCAACACGTGGCAGAAGGTAAGGCAACACGTGGCAGAAGGTAAGGCAACACGTGGCAGAAGGTAAGGCAACACGTGGCAGAAGGTAAGGCAACACGTGGCAGAAGGTAAGGCAACACGTGGCAGAAGGTAAGGCAACACGTGGCAGAAGGTAAGGCAACACGTGGCAGAAGGTAAGGCAACACGTGGCAGAAGGTAAGGCAACACGTGGCAGAAGGTAAGGCAACACGTGGCAGAAGGTAAGGCAACACGTGGCAGAAGGTAAGGCAACACGTGGCAGAAGGTAAGGCAACACGTGGCAGAAGGTAAGGCAACACGTGGCAGAAGGTAAGGCAACACGTGGCAGAAGGTAAGGCAACACGTGGCAGAAGGTAAGGCAACACGTGGCAGAAGGTAAGGCAACACGTGGCAGAAGGTAAGGCAACACGTGGCAGAAGGTAAGGCAACACGTGGCAGAAGGTAAGGCAACACGTGGCAGAAGGTAAGGCAACACGTGGCAGAAGGTAAGGCAACACGTGGCAGAAGGTAAGGCAACACGTGGCAGAAGGTAAGGCAACACGTGGCAGAAGGTAAGGCAACACGTGGCACGCTCTTTGTTTACCGAATGAACAGCTGTCTTTTGTTTACTGACTTCACAGAATTTGGTTTTTTTTTTTTTTCTTACATTTTGTCATTTGTTTTACTGGGTGAAGCAGATGGCTTTTGTTTATGGAAGCTGTCCTTCATAGCTTTTGTTAGTTTCATGAAGTGCGGTATTGTTAGCTGTCTTAGCTGCTGTACTTGTTGTGGTATAATTGGTTAAGCTGTGGTGCTTTACACAAGCTTTTTTTCTAGGTGTTTGTATGGTGTATTGCTTGCTTTCGTGGCTGAGGTGTCCCGTATTGCTTGCTTTCGTTGCTGATTTGTCCCGTATTGCTTGCTTTCGTGGCTGAGGTGTCCCGTATTGCTTGCTTTCGTTGCTGATGTGTCCCGTATTGCTTGCTTTCGTGGCTGAGGTGTCCCGTATTACTTGCTTTCGTGGCTGAGGTGTCCCGTATTGCTTGCTTTCGTGGCTGATGTGTCCCGTATTACTTGCTTTCGTGGCTGAGGTGTCCCGTATTACTTGCTTTCGTGGCTGAGGTGTCCCGTATTGCTTGCTTTCGTGGCTGATGTGTCCCGTATTACTTGCTTTCGTGGCTGAGGTGTCCCGTATTGCTTGCTGTCTTAAGTGTGGTGTCCTGTATTTTCTGTTGTCGTGATCGGAGCATATCGTATTTCCCCTCCGTCGTAACCGTAGCGTCTCGTGTTTACTTACCTTCGCACTGATCGTGTCCCTATTGCTTCCCTCCGTCCAGTGCAGTGGCGTCCTACTTTTCAGCTGTGGAATCCCACACTCCTTATTTTTTTTCGTCCTTATATTTTTTTTCCCCTGGGTTGTCGATGGTGTGTTGGGTTCACTGTGGTACTTGACGTTGCCTGATATAGTCTTTTCCTTGATTGCTTGTGTTAATTGCCGCGTCCTGTTTCCACTGTCTTGGAAGTGTGTGGCATGTTTCTCCAGTCCCTTATTCTGTTGTGGGTGTCGTCATTTTCAAGTTCTTTGTATCAGTGTTATGTCCTCTGTTACATTTTTTTTTTTGGGGGGATGGTTAACTGTCGTGTCTTTATTTCGCTGTGTTAAATGGTCTGTCCTTTGTTATCTGCTACTTTTATTTTTTTTGATGAGGTGTTCCTTGCCATTTGGCGTTTTGGATTCCTCTGTTAAGTGCTAGGTTTCCTGTGGCGTCTTCTGTTCCTTGTTGTGTTAACTGTGAGAGCCTGTGGGTATCATAGCTGCTGTGAAATCCTGTGGTTACCATAGCTGCTGTAAAGAAAACCCTGTGGTTATCGAAGCTGCTGTGAAGAAAACCCTGTGGTTATCATAGCTATTGTGAAAACCTATGGTCATCATAGCTACAGTGAAAACCCGTGGTTATCATAGCTACAGTGAAAAAACCTGTGGTTATCATAGCTATTGTGAAAACCTATGGTCATCATAGCTACAGTGAAAACCCGTGGTTATCATAGCTACAGTGAAAAAACCTGTGGTTATCATAGCTACAGTGAAAACCCGTGGTTATCATAGCTACAGTGAAAAAACCTGTGGTTATCATAGCTACAGTGAAAACCCGTGGTTATCATAGCTACAGTGAAAAAAACCGTGGTTATCCTAGCTACAGTGAAAACCTATGGTCATCATAGCTACAGTGAAAAAACCCGTGGTTATCCTAGCTACAGTGAAAACCCGTGGTTATCCTAGCTACAGTGAAAACCCGTGGTTATCCTAGCAAGTTTGTTGTTTTCCCCTGTGGATCTGAAGGTAATCACCTCAATAATTACTCTTTATTACTCATGTTTTTCGTATGATTTACCATGAGCTGGTTTAAACATCCAATGAACTGGGGATTACCTTTTGAGTCCAGCGATGGAGGGGGTTTCTGGACGACGGGAATAGATAGTGTGTGTGTGTGTGTGTGTCTGCTGCGTTTGTGGCCTCCTAACTGTGACACACACACATACACACACACACACACACACACACACACACACACACACACACACACACACACTGCTCACTTTTTTTATCAGTAATTCCTCGTTGATTTAATATCAGTAAAGATTCATCGCACAGGTGGTAGTAGCATCAGTAAAGATGCGGTATAGTGTTAGTAACCACGTCAGTAAAGATACCACACCGTGGGGATAACAGTCAAGGCTGAGTACACTGATAACACGAATGATTTCAGTGGAAATAACTCTGCAGTAGCAATAATGACGTTAACGAAGACATAAATACCACGATACTGATAATTCACTTACAGCGCACTCGTATTAGTGTTTGCATAACACTGCCATTAATATAGTTGTGATTGAGTCATAGAATTAGATTTGCTGGCAGTGGCATTTATAATGTATTCACATCACGGTCCCGCAGTACCAGCTTCCTCTATCAGTACACACACACACACACGCACACACACACACACACACGCACACACACACACACACAAGCAGTTACAGGTTAGGTTCGTGGAGTACTGTATCCCGTCGGGCGGAGGTACAGTCCTGTAACTTTAATGTAATGCGGAGTTTAATTATACTCGTGTGTGTGTGTGTGTGTGTGTGTGTGTGTGTGTGTGTGTGTGTTTCGTTGTCTATGTTATTTCGTTCGTGATGTCATCTGGTGCGGTTTGTTGGTTGGAAATTGACAGTGTATGTGACCGTGATGTGATGACGTGGTACGTTTTGAACGGACGGGTTTGTTCATTTCCTCGACAATTCGTAAATACTTTCTCTTTGTCCCCCTTTTTTTTCCACCCCTTTCATCAACCTTTTTTCCTATTTCAGTGAAGCCCAGGCCTAAGATGTGGCCTTTTGCCCGTGACTGGAAACCCTCGACGTAAAAAGAAAAGAAAAAATTATACATGTATTCGAAATTTGATTATATGTAGCTGGTCTAATTTGTATTCTTTCTACTACTTGATATAATTAGATATTTGACATTGCATTGTATAATTAGATAGTTGAAATTTCATTGTTTAATTAGATATTTGAAATTTCATTGTACTGAACTTGTCATTTTGCCGTAGATTTCTTCTGTCATCATCAGTGAATTAGATGGCTACCATTACGAACAGGTGGACGTATCGAAACAGACTGACTTATCGAGATGGACGTAAGTACAAATCCTTCATGGACTTATAAGTTGCGTCAGTCACTGGGTGCTCGTCTCTCCTCCCTGTGCTGGCTGGACGAGGCCTCTCTCTCACCCCACGACCTGGTGAACTGCTATACTGAAAACGAGCTGGATGCAGCAAATGTGTCGGGAGGACGTGCGCGTGGCACAGGGGGAGGACGTGCGCGTGGCACAGGGGGAGGACGTGCGCGTGACACAGTGGGAGAGGACGTGCGCGTGGCACAGGGGAAGAGGACGTGCGCGTGACACAGGGGGAGGACGTGCGCTTGACACAAGGGAGGACGTGTGCATGACACAGGGGAGGACGTGCGCGTGGCACAGGGGTAGAGGACGTGCGCGTGACACAGTGAGAGAGGACGTGCGCGTGACACAGTGGGAGAGGACGTGTGCATGACTCAGGGGGAGAGGACGTGCGCGCGGCAACACAGCTGTGCGAGATAGGTGCGAAGGAGGAGGAATAGGATACCGGGACGTCGTCCTACGGTGCTGGCTCAGGATATCTAGAGATGGCACCACTTTGGAATGGTGTGTGTGTGTGTGTGGGTGTGTGTGTGTGGGTGGGGGACGGAGGTGGGAAGAGAGGGGTCAGTCCACTGGACATACCTATGCTACTTCACCGCCCTCCTCCCTCCCTCCCCTCAACACCCTCCCTCTCCCTCCCTCACCAACAACCGACCTCCCCTTCCCCTTCCCCACACCTCCCCTCTCCCACTCCCTCTCCCCCACACCCACCCCCCCAAAAAAAAAAAATTGTTATCTCGAAATTACATCTGCTTTTAAACCTCGCCCGCTTATGAATATTAATTATCCCCATTACGTGATTGCGTATAGGATCATGATGTTCGTGCACGTCAGGGCTTCATATGTGTATATATATATATATTCCTCCCCCTCCCCCCTCCCCCCCTCCCCCTTCCCCGAGCGCGATTTATCTCGGTGCATGATCACGCTGGTGGTGTAGTTCGGCACGCAGTATAAACGTGTAATGATCCGGCAGTTTATATATATATATATATATATATACACACGTCAGTGTAAAAACTGCCGGGCACGCGCGCGCGAGGAGCTATTTTCCTGGGGGGTTTTTTTTTTTTGTTTTTTTTTTCCAATATCGAACCTCTTGACGTGAAAAAAATATATATTTATTTATTTTTTCTGGATTTTTTTTTTATTTTTATTTACGAATTAGATGAGATGATTAGAAGCTGAGTTAATCATCTGGGGTTATCAAATCTTTAAAATGCCAGATATAAACATAAATTGTTATATAATTGTATGAATTGTATCAGTTTATATAACTTATATAACTTATATCCCTTAATGTTAACTTTATGTTAGTAATAAAAAAAAAAAGAAAATAGAGAACCTTCATATTAACCGCAGACCCCACATGTTAATATCGCATTAAACATAGATTTTTGCAAATGAATCGTGTTAATATACTAATCTCTCCCACGCCTTCACCATCATGCGACATGTATGTGTTAACTGTATCCCCTGGGTTGATTGGCCGAAGGTAATATAGTCACCTCACCACCGGCAGTGGTGCTGAGAAGTGAACAGACCTCATTGGTTTGTCACAGAGTGCCAAAGCGGACCCTCGAACCCCGTCATAGACCAGGGTGTGTAGAACCACTGAGTGTGGACCAACCATGTCACAGACCACGGAAGTAAACTTAGCATCACCGATAAGCCGAAGACTGTAGACTGTAAACCGACCCCATGCGATTGAGACGTTCGGTGAAGTGTTGGCCAACCAAATGCGACATTTTAAGTCAATGGTTTTCTGGTTGATTGTGACCGTTAGCAAAATTTACTAGGATAGAGGATTACAGTCGAACATGATGAGGTGGATAGATTGCACCCCTATTAGGCTAACAAAAGTACTTGGATCCTTGCGATGAACGAATGAGACAGTTGGATCAGATGTTGCCCTGAATTTAAAGATGCTGAATTTCAGTGACCTGTGGAAGACGACGGTATATCCTTTATCATAGCGTGACCTTTGACCTGACCCCCTTGTGGATGGTCGAAGACCAGGCCCATCAAGTGCTCAAGGGGTCGTACAGTCGCGCTCAAGGGGTTAATGGTAACTACCACAAAAAGATTGCCTCATAACCAGACGACTTAAGAGTTTGAAGATGGATCAGTTAATGTAAGAGATGCTCAGTAACACAAGGTCTGAGATTTGATAATGAGGACAGGATATTTCATCTCTCCCATGTGGCTTACCAGTGGCTATCCTTTCTCCGGGAATATGGTCACTATTATCTCAATGATCACAATTTTCTCTCTCTCTAAATCGGACCTTTGCTGCACCTCGAAGTGGGGGAGAAGCAGCCTGGTTATAGGTTGAGAAGAAGTAACAAAAAGGATTTTTTTTTTTTTCCTATAGATCTGTTTTTTCAAATCTCACAGGCGTCCTACTGTTTGAAATTTTTTTTCCAGAATTTGCGAATAATCCCTGAAATAACATGATCTTTTTCAACCTCACTCCATCCTCCACTCTGCCCTGACGAATAACCCTGGCAATGATATGATCACTTTCGACCTCACTCCATCCTCCACTCTGCCCTGAAGAAGAAGAAAAAAAACCCTTACGTGTAATAATTACAAAATCTATTTCCAATGGGGGTTGTGGGGTGCTGGGGGGGATGTTAGTTTTGTCGGTACTCAGATATAAGCCACTGAAAGAGAGAGAGAGAGAGAGAGAGAGAGAGAGGCGCACACACACAGTGAGCTTGTGTTAGATTAGCAGTGGAGACCTGCCGAGACAAACACATTAATATTCCTCACTCTGGTCGTCCCTTTGTTGTCGATCTTGCAAGGAAATTTGCATAATCAGATAAAGGATGATTTGAATATCTTGCCTCTTAGTGTATTTCTATTGTAAGGAAATAATTTTTCTTTTTTTTTTCTCCCCTCCTTGGCTTTCCACTTTATATGAGTGTTGTGTTTGTTTGTTCCCAAAAGGCCGTGCTTGTGTGCATGTTTGCCTGGTGCTTTATCTTCAGTTTTGTTCCAGCGATGCTTTACCCTCGTCTCTGTATATTGTCTGTGTGGCTTATTTCATATTTGTGGACGTCACGACTTCAATCACTTCGTGAGGTTCTGTCTCTGCGTTTTCTGCTTTGGATTGTTTTGTGCCTCATGCCTAGCGTGAATTGCACTGTTATGTTAATGCCTCCTGAGCACGACGGTACGACGCTTGAGTACGACGGTACGACGCTTGAGTACGACGGTACGACCCTTGAGTACAACGGTACGACCCTTGAGTACAACGGTGCGATACTTAGATATGATGGCGTGGCATCTGAGAACCAAAAGAGTCAGGTCATATACACACACACACACACACACACACACACACACAAAGAACATTAAGTATGAGTATGCAAATGCCTGTTGCATCCTGTATTTCTGCGTGTCATAGTTTACATTGTATTTTTCCTTTTAAGTTTCTTCCGTATGCATACTTGATGGTTTCTTTCATAAAAGTGGCGTACTTACTGACGACGGCTTATGAAAAAACTTTCCCATCAACTTCGTAGACCAGTCTGTGTATTGAGAAAATTTCAGGCCCTGAGGAAGTCGCGCGCACTATCCACCAGTGTTTCGTAAAGAAAAAAAAATGGAAGTTATATATATATATATATATATATATATATATATATATATATATATATATATATATATATATATATATATATATACACGTAACAGTGTTGAGATGTAAGATATCTCGTCTTCTTCGAGCATTTTTCTAAGTGTTCGTGCCATACTCGCTTGCTCTATGTGTATCGCTGTAGTGAGGCAGTCGGCAAGAGGTGCAATATATATATACATATATATATATATATATATATATATATATATATATATATATATATATATATATATATATATATATATATATATATATAGTCGTTATTGCCAGACTCATGTTTAGAGACCATCTTTACCTCACGCCTTTAGGAACTGCGAGTTGTGGTGCTCGTTTTCTATTCACGGTTCCCATTTGTTTGCTAATGACAGATATTTTTGAGTGTCAGGTATTCTGCCTGTCACAGATTCATATTTGCCAATCATAGATAAATACTATGTAAGCCTGTGTCTCATATATTCATTGGCAGTAGGTATCATTACATCCAGATATTTATGTGTACCTGGTATTCCCTGGTGGTTGATATGGTCGGGTCCCAAATATTCTAGGGTATCGAATATTTCAGAGCTGTACCAAAATCCGCCAAATATTCTCCCATCTTAGATATTCCCAGGTGCTCGTTGTGTCTTTTCGACGAATACTCCCCCTCTGGTGCCAGATATTCCCATGGTGCCATATATTCTAAGAATTTACAGATATTCCGGTCTGTCATGTGTTCCTTGATGCCAAATATCCGTGGGTGGCAAATAGCATCGAACGGCTTTTGTCGTTCTCCTCGACAGAAGAGATATTCAGAGGCGTGGAATATTGGCTCTCGTTGGATGTTGCAAGGTGCCAAATGCGACGTGGGGGGATGACACATAGCCAACTCGCGGTGCCAGACACCTGCCTGAGCTACATGTATGCATACGTAATCATCATCCCGGTAAGGGCGACGTAAGCAAGAGTGAAGAATGAAATGGTAGATCACACAAGTCAGTCGAACCGAGTCTCTTCCCTGACGAATCGAGACATGATTGCCTCCGGTAGGGACTCCTGTATAGTCAAGAGGAAATAAAGATTCTCTCTCTCTCTCTCTCTCTCTCTCTCTCTCTCTCTCTCTCTCTCTCTCTCTCTCTCTCTCTCTCTCTCTTTAATTTTCCAAAAGAAGGAACAGAGAAGGGGTCCAGGTGAGGATATTCCCTCAAAGGTCCAGTCCTCTGTTCTTAACGCTACCTCGCTAACGCGGGAAATGGCGAATAGTTTGAAAGAAAGAAGATATCATTCTTGATAAAGAAGTTATAAGTGTCACATCTTTTATTCTCATTTTCTTTTCTCTCTCCTTTTTTTTTTTCTCTCTACCTTCGTTTTCTCTCGAAGTCCGCTTGGCACCAAAGTTCAGTAGCAAATAAAAGTTTGGTTTCTGAAGTTCGTCCTTACCTTATTGGTGGGAGGAGAGGGCAGTCAACAGCTGACTGGTGGTGGTGATGCAGCAGTCCATTCGTTGGATAGGTGGATGGGTGGATAGGTCTAGTTAGTGTGGTGTCCAAAGATCGTACCGTAGTGTCCAAAGATCGTACCGTGGTGTCCAAAGATCGTACCGTAGTGTCCAAAGATCGTACCGTAGTGTCCAAAGATCGTACCGTGGTATCCAAAGATCGTACCGTGGTGTCCAAAGATCGTACCGTAGTGTCCAAAGATCGTACCGTGGTATCCAAAGATCGTACCGTGGTGTCCAAAGATCTTACCCTGGTGTCCAAAGATCGTACCCTGGTGTCCAAAGATCGTACCCTGGTGTCCAAAGATCGTACCGTGGTGTCCAAGATCGTACCCTGGTATCCAAAGATCGTACCCTGGCATCCAAAGATCGTACCGTGGTGTCCAAAGATCGTACCGTGGTGTCCAAAGATCGTACCGTAGTGTCCAAAGATCGTACCCTGGTATCCAAAGATCGTACCCTGGTATCCAAAGAGCGTACCGTGGTGTCGAAAGATCGTACCGTGGCGTCCAAAGATCGTACCCTGGTATCCAAAGATCGTACCGTGGCGTCCAAAGATCGAACCATGGCGTTCAAATATCGCAAGAAATATTTCTGATCGTCAAACGCACCAGATCAGCTACAAAGAATATTCCCTGATTATCAAAAAACATCAAATCACTTATACCAATTAGATACGTTATCAGTACCAGCCTCTTCTGCCTTCCTACTCCAGACACGTAAATATGATCGTTTTTGAGGATTATCCTCCCAAGCGCGTTCAGATGACGTTCATATTTTCGTTCCTCTCTGTTGAAGGAGGAGAAACAGTCAGTCATCCTGGTCGGGTTTGCAACATGTTGCATGATAATATTCCACGGTCTGTATATATTCGTCCGTGTTTACTACTTTTTTTCTTTTTTTTTTTTCGTACAACAATTTAATTATCAATTCGCGTGATGATAAAATAAACGCTTTAAAAGCCCCTGCGTAAAAGATAAAGATAATCCATGATCGCGTGTGGATGTACTGTGCGTTTATATTTAAATGTGTGTGTGTGTGTGTGTGTGTGTGTGTGTGTGTGTGTGTGTTTGTGCATGCCTTGAGGCACGCATGCGTGTCGGGTTGCGTGTTCTCACATACCGGTACTATTAGCATCTTTCTCGTATGCTCTTTGTTCGCTTGCTTGCAGTGGTTTGTGGTGTTTGTGTATGTATAGAGGGTGGTACGCGTGACCTGGTATGTATAGTGGGTGGTACGCGTGACCTGGTATGTATAGAGGGTGGTACGCGTGACCTGGTATGTATAGAGGGTGGTACGCGTGACCTGGTATGTATAGAGGGTATGGTACGCGTGACCTGGTATGTATAGAGGGTGGTACGCGTGACCTGGTATGTATAGAGGGTGGTACGCGTGACCTGGTATGTATAGAGTGTGGTACGCGTGACCTGGTATGTATAGAGGGTGGTACGCGTGACCTGGTATGTATAGAGGGTGGTACGCGTGACCTGGTATGTATAGAGGGTGGTACGCGTGACCTGGTATGTATAGAGGGTGGTACGCGTGACCTGGTATGTATAGAGTGTGGTACGCGTAACCTGGTATGTGCTTGTATTGGCGTCTGTGTGATTACCCTAACGCGTTACTTTTCTTGTCACTTTCTTCCGCCGTAACAGTTTGCTGATAGATTTATGTAAATGGGATCGGCTTCACCTCTCTCTCTGTCACATTCCCTCTTCTCATGTTGCGTGAAAATCTTTTCGTCGACGTTATAGTGCTTAGCCCGACCCCACTCTCACACACCCAACCTAACTAACAGAAACCTAACTTACAACATTCTTATATCCTGAAAGTGTCTTAGATTAACTCCAGACGAACCTAACTTAACCTTCTCAGCTTGACCCCATCCTCACCCACCCAACCTAACTAATTGAAACCTAACTTACATTCTTATATCCTAGAAGTGTCTTAGATTAACTCCAGACGAACCTAACTTAACCTTCTTTGCTTGGCGGTGCGTTACACCCGTCTCATTACGGGTTTTAAGATATCATGTCCTCGATCCTCGCGTAGAAATGGGTGCGAATTAGTTGTCCATTTCGCACTCATCGCAAACCTCACCCTGAAATTCAGTTTGATATTTAGTTGTATTATGTTTCATCATCCTCGCTTTTGATATGGCGAGGGAGACGTGAGTGCAAGCTATATTTGCTTGTGAAATTGCTGGAAACCGCTCAGTGCATCAGAAAAACTATTGTCATTACATTTATCCAATTATGTGCGTCGATTTTATCATTAGATGTTACCCTATATGGCTGAAACTTTATTTCTTATAGTACAGTTACCAAAATTGTTTCTTGTGTGATAGTTTCAATTCTAATTTGAATTCCAATGTCGAAAATCTATCCTTCTGTGGTATCAAACAGCAGAATCCATCTCAGTAGAGAGAAAAGTAAGAAAATGTGGGATATTTCGTGGTAAACTACAATGATTTTCTTTTTTCACTACATCTCTATATATCTTGTTGTACAGCGTGAGCCATACCAGGTGTCCTTTCTTCGCGATCTCCTAATCCACGAACATGGATGGTGTCATCACTTCCTTCAAAAAAGATTGAACACTTGCGCGACAGTCGACACTCATGTTAAGATTACGAGGACGAGACGCGGTCCTTGAGGCTTCTGTGCTCCTTATGTCTTCGTCTGTGCCGTGCAGTCTTTACTGAGACACAGTAGCAGCAGCAACAACACAACACAACAGCTCCTTCCTCCTCCTCCTCCTCCTTCTACCTCCTTCCTCTTCCCGGCCTTGGCCTTGACTGGCGTGGCTTCACTTGGGCGTGAAGACGAGGGCTGTTAAAACTCCAGACTGACGGATTTCATGATGGATTTCCACCTCCCCTTCCACTACTCTCCCTACCCCTCCCCCCCCCCCACAAACCTTCCTACAACCCCCCCTCCTTCAGATTATTTATATACACAACACATGGTGCCAGGAAGGGGAGGGAGGGAGGAAGGAAGAGGAGGGAGGGAGAGGAGAGGAGGGTCAGAGACACTGCAGCCAGTTTTAATCTGTGGAGTGGACAGTTGGCGAAGACTGTCGCAAGGAAGACTTGACTTATTTCTTAGCTGTCCTCAACACTCTCTCTCTCTCTCTCTCTCTCTCTCTCTCTCTCTCTCTCTCTCTCTCTCTCTCTCTCTCTCTCTCTCTATCTCTCTATCTATCTATCTATCTATCTATCTCTTCTTGTGGCAATGATTGGGTTTCTCCCTTTGAAAAGTGAGTGATTCATCATTATTATTCTCTTCTTCTTTGGGATGATGTCCCAAGTTCATTTGTCTCCTGTATCAGGAAATGGTAATTGCTGTGCAGTCCGAAAAGACCAGGACTCAGTACACCGAGGAAGGACGGACGTGGGGCTGGCGTCCAAACCGTCGTCAGTCCTTGCGTTCATTCTCATTCCAGTCCAGTTCATTCCTGTTCTCTCTTTATCTTGTCTTCGGCGGAGGCGTCCTGCCTCCCTCCACACCCCATCCTTCACACCCTCCGCTCCGCCTGGGTAATGCCAATGGCAGGACGTTTACTAAATACTTCACGGGCCGCTGAATCGGGACAATCATACCCAAGAATACATGAATGTTTTGGCAGTCGGCTGCTGCTGCTGCTCGTGCTGGTGCTGGCGGTGGTGGCTGAGAGCGAGGAATTGATAATTGACCGGTGATAGCGAGGGTCTTCAAGTGGGGAGGCGCAGTTCCTCAGAGGTGTTTCTCTTTTTAAGGTCCCCTTTTTTTTTTTTTTGGCTGATGAGCCATACCTTTCCCATATGATTTCAGGATTCGAAGAGTCGCGTTCAAGTGTGGTCCTTTCTCACTCCCTCGTCTCTTTACGGGAGATGGGTAAAACCCCAGCCACTCACTCCTCGCTGAGAGAGTCTTCGTTGGGCAATGAAGACTTTAGGTCAGCGCCTCAAGACCGAATTCATCCGCTCTCGCGCCGTGTTGTTCGGCCAGCCCCCCACCCCCCCCCCCCAAAAAAAAAACGTGTCCATTGTAGATGTATTCAGTCACTGCTGTGACCAAGGTGGGGTACACACTCTCTCTCTCTCTCTCTCTCTCTCTCTCTCTCTCTCTCTCTCTCTCTCTCTCTCTCTCTCTCTCTCTCTCTCTCAATGTTACATCCCCGGAAACACTCGCAAAACCCCTGCAGGTGGCACAGTGTCCCCTCACAGTTCTCCCCCCCCCCCCCCCCCCACACACACACACACACACACACACACACACACACAGGCATTTTGTTTCTGCTTCATCACGCTCCCTCCCTCCCTCCCTCTCATCCCAGGCCTTGCTAAAAACGTTGACGTAAATGTCTGAAATTCCCTCCCCATGTTAAATATGATCCCGTTCTGCCATATTAAACATTCCGTCGTCTTCGCGCGTTCAAAACGTTACCGCGTTTTTATTTTAAACGCTCTCTCAATTTTTTTTTCTTTAAATACACGCCATTTGCAGCTTCCTCGCCTGTGGTTAGAACTCAGTCTTTCTCAGGCATTGAGAAGCTTCTGAGGTCTTTTAAAAAGCTCTTTATCCCTTATATTGCTCACAGACACACCTTTTTTCTCATCCATCATTCGGTGTGGATAGGCAGCATCCATGACATCCGTGTCTTCATCCACTTTCGAATACCTTGTGCACGACGGTACAACCCTTGTGCACGACGGTACAACCCTTGTGCACGACGGTACAACCGTCCCTTGAGCCCTACGTACGGCCAGTGTGGTCCACGGGTTTAGGGAGGGAGTCGATTGGCCTTGTCTGTCCCGAGACTATGACCAGATCGACGTAAACTACACGTACTCCTGTGGCGTATTTTGATCCCAGTGTTACGTCGCAGCTCATTCTATAGTGCTTTGAAGTGTGTGAGTGTGTGTAGTTCCGCTTTTAAAGTTTTTTCCCCTCTCATTCGGTACTTCCTTAAAAACGTTAAAGGCGATATGGCCTTGCGTCGGCTACAAGCACACACACACACACACACACACACACACACACACACACACACACACACACACACACACACACACACACACTCAGCCATCACAATTTTAAAAGTTGGGAAAGAAAATGTCCGTGTACGTAAACTTTCTCATCTGGGTCGGGAGGTTTTGGCAATTTACTTTTGTGTCAAGCCAACTCTTGATCCCCCGGCTCAGTATTTTCAGCCGAGTTTTATTTTGTTTTAGTCTGACTTGCATGATAGTGTGAAGCAAAACGTATTGCTCAGAGTCACCTCTCTCTCTCTCTCTCTCTCTCTCTCTCTCTCTCTCTCTCTCTCTCTCTCTCTCTCTCTCTGCTTTGCTTTGCTTGTCGAACACACAGCTTACAGGAAAATTTCATTGGGGGGGGTACAGAGGCATCGAAGGAGACGTTATTTAATTAAAATAGAAGAGGTAACGTATGTTCGTCTCTGTATATATAGTGTGTGAGTAATCTGACTTCCCCACCGTGAAAAAAGATGATTAGTTCCATTATTGATATGGATCGGTATGTGCAGAGAAGTGAGAGAGAGAGAGAGAGAGAGAGAGAGAGAGTATGTACCACCTTGTGTAGGGAGGTCTGTGCAGGGTGCACGGGAGGGAGGTGTTTCCAACATAGATAATGTAGAGTTGAACGGGGTCTGGTGCTGAGGCAGGCCTGGGTGTAGGCTCCATGGACCAGCCAGCATTGGTCCCATCTGTAAGTTGGTGTGTGTGTGTGTGTGTGTGTGTGTTGCCTTTCCCAAGGTGCCGTGTCCACGTCCCTGACGTACTTGAAATCTAGTGAGAGAGAGAGAGAGAGAGAGAGAGAGAGAGAGAGAGAGAGAGAGAGAGAGAGAGAGAGAGAGGTCTTCCAGTTGCACAAACATACGACCCTTACTAAAAAGGCATGGTGGTGTTGGCCTTTGATATGACCCTTAAACTCCCATTATACGAACCACTGTGTTAATGGGACAGTCAGGCAGTAGATAAGAATGTGCGAAAGAGTCGCGTGCGAAAGTGGCGAGAGTTCATTACCAGTTGTCACTTCCTCACAAAAGGCTCATTTTTTTATATCCATACATATATTCGTAAATGAAAATAATCTTTTTCTGGTATGTCTGTAAACTTTATAAAAGACTTTTCCAGCATGCTAAGTACTGACGGCTTCATTTAGTGAGTATTTTAAATGACCTTGCTGGCTGGGCCACTAGTGCTTTTGAGTTTATATGGCATTTGAGTTCGTCTGAATGATAATGTAGTGGAAACAGAAAACTAGGAATGGAATTTTATATCGGCTTGTATATGGTCGTTAGCTACACACTCACATCTCGCATAAATAAACATTTATGAGGCATAGAAATAGTTATCTGTACGTAGTTCCGGCTGAAAGTATAGTGTACACGATATCTATCTGTAATTCTGATCGACATCGCTTCCTGAAGTTATGTAAATTCCTGAAACTTTTATTCGTATGGACCATGAAACTTCCTAACTTAGAACGTGGTCCAGGAACTGTGCGCTGTATACAGTGTTTATATCTTGGTTAAGAACTGAGTGGTTTTGATGTGGTCACTCTTCTCTCTTCCGTGGTCAGAGGCCAAGTAAGTCGTGATCAAGGATCGTACCGTCGTGCTCAATGGTCGTACCGTCGTGCTCAAGGGTCGTACCATCGTGCTCAAGGGTCGTACCGTCGTACTCAAGGATCGTACCGTCGTGCTCCATACGTTAGGTTGAAACACCTGAGCAAGCATAAATAGAAGGGTTAGACAGATGGTGGTACCAGAATGAAGAGAGGTGAGTTTACAGGGTAAGGCTGTGGAATGCCTTTTCATCCCCCTACCAACATGTAAGAGAGAAGAGTAAGGGTGAGGTCAGTTTTTTTTTCTTTTTTAATCTAGTTTGACACTGCAAATAGCGCATAGTTCCCGGAACGTATTCAAGTGACGTGCTTCTTTATTTCCCAAAAGGTTTCTACGAAGGAAAAAAAAAACGCTACGGGGAATTTAAATAACCGCTGGAAGCAACGGAGTTGAGATTCACAGATAGATAGTGCAATAGACATACAGGCGGTACTGTGTATAGAGAGGAAGTGTCGTGTCCGGGATAGATATTGGTGTGAAACGTGAGTGTATCATGTCTACGATAGATATTGGTGTGAAACGTGAGTGTATCATGTCTACGATAGATATTGGTGTGAAACGTGAGTGTATCACGTCTACGATAGATATTGCTGTGAAACGTGAATGTATCATGTCTACGATAGATATTGGTGTGAAACGTGAGTGTATCATGTCTACGATAGATATTGGTGTGAAACGTGAGTGTATCATGTCTACGATAGATATTGGTGTGAAACGTGAGTGCAAAACTAAGAACCATAAAGTTTGACATCAAATTCAATGCCCAGTTTTCTTGTTCCAATACGTAGTTAAGAAGAGAAAAAAAAGGAGAAACCAAAATGCCAACAGAATTTAAAGTCCCTTCCAGTCTGGAAGGCAATGTACGTACGTAATCACTAAATGAAACAGTCAGGATAAAAAGAAAAAAAAGAGTTTACATAGAGGTTACAGAGACATACCAGGAAAAATATCGCCAGAATTTCATTTGCTTACATAACACACACAGACACACACACACACACACACACACACACACACACACACACACACGAAAAAAAAGAATACCTTTTGTGAGCAAGTGACACATCTTGTAATGAACCCTGGACTCTTTCACGCATTCTTATCTATTGACTGTTCTATATTGATACAGGTATCGTCCTTCGTGTAATGGGAGTTTCCTGGAAATGATAGTTTCCACGACAACACATTTCTTTCCCCTCGCCACCTCCACTGTGTACAGGTGATGAACATCATACAACGCTTGCATTCGCCACGTATTCCAAAAGTCACACGCGTGAGGCAAAGAAATGTTTCTGGCGGTATTCAGTGTCTTGTCAGTGGTGTATTTCTCCTCTTTGTGACCTTCGCTTTCCATTTTGGGCATAAATGATATTAGTAATAATAATAATGATGATAATGATAATAATAATGATAATAATAATAATAATAATAATAATAATAATAATGATAATGATAGTAATGATAATGATAATAATAATGATAATAATAGAAATAATAATAATGATAATAATACTAATAATGATTGATAATAATGATAATGATATTGATAATGATAATGATCGTTATAGTAATGATGATATTGATAACCATAATAATGGTGATAATAATCTTGATAATCGATAAATAAACGATATCCACCAGAGCAATTTTCCCTTTTTTTTCCGGGTATTTCATGAGGATGGAAGTCTGCACGCAAGAATGAAGTATTATTCATTGAAGTATTATTCACACGTGAGGCTTCGTAATCCCCCGTTGATCACTAAGACAGTACACAAGGGTTCAACTTACAAGTCGGACAGCGTACTTGTGATGGGGATGTGTCGCTCAACTTACGCGACCACAGACACCAGCAGGCAGACTACCCAGTTTACCTGAGCACCGACGCAATGATGATATTTTGATATTCAAACGACTACTGGCAAGTATGTGTCGTCAAGCTAAGGACAACGGTGTGCGATATTTTGGGTACGAAGGCGTAACCTCTGACCAGACTCCACTGAGTCAAGTTCGAGGTGGAGTTTTGAATCAAAAGCAGAATGGGGGGGGGGGGACTCAGTCATTACCGTTTGGCGAGCGTGTATTTAAAATAACGGTCTTACCCGCCTCTTCGCTGTAACGGGTAAGAAGGGGTGGTGGTGGTGGAGGGGGAGGTGTGGTGGTAAGGTATTTTAAATGCCACGCTGGTGGAGAGAGAGAGAGAGAGAGAGAGAGAGAGAGAGAGAGAGAGAGAGAGAGAGAGAGAGAAGACTATGGTGTTAAGTTCTGGCTTCCTGGAGTTCGCTATGTTTAGCCAGGTTTTTCTTTTTCTGTGGTTTCGCCTTGATGTAAAACAAGCCAAACGAGCTTATAAATCGACCCCTTAGTTT